>NW_028255571.1:0-36001 GCF_964263255.1 Lissotriton vulgaris
TCCATACAGTCACTCACACAATCATTGAGTCTTATGCATACTTAATTATATACAACAACTAAAACATACACTGCCTTTCATTTTTCTAGTTTATTGGACATGTACCATTGAGAAATATATTTGCTCATCACCACACCCATAAAGATATTCACTCACCCAAACAACTGTTAAAACATGTATATCTAGTGAATCAACTATTCACACATCTTTGGGCAGTCACCCCCCCCCCCACCGAACCACACACACATTCACTCTCCCATACGAATACTCAGTTAACTAACCGATAACTAATATAGACTTTCACATAGCTAGTAACCAACTGGAGAACCAGTTTATACAACAACTGACAAAGTGATACAGATATTCAAACAGTTTAGTCACTATCCTCTATATTTAGTGAGACACTATAAATTGGTCAAGTAAACAGTCAATTACACTGATACTAAATCCTCCATCCAAATATTTATTTTTATATATCCACTCATTCTTCAATGCAAATTGCTATATATATAATGCATATTTAAATAACGAAGCAAACCACATTTACTGGATGATGTCGTCAGTGATGTCATCAGTGATGTAATTTGAGATGTCATCAGTGATGTCACTGACCATGTCATGAATGATGTAATATGTGACATCATCAGCAGTGGATTGCGGGTTCGCGAAATATAGTTAGTACAACTAACTATATAGGAGCAATTTCAATGGTTTTGTATGAGTGAAATGTCCAGCTAACTATAACACCCCTAAAACTTATAGTTTTTTGAGTGAATTTTAAAGGTTTTTTAAATGCTAATTCCGAAATATATAAGGCCTGAAACCTATGGTTTTTTCAGTGAATAGATATATATTACCTACTGGCGGTCGCCAGTAGGTATATATAGTTAGGATTTTTTCCCTATGGGATTTCTGAAAATTCTATGCCTAATAACTTTTGCGTTCGTGGACGGAATTGGCTGAAATTTTCAGGAAAATGGCACATTTTGTTTCTGAGCAGACCTTGAAAATTTGGGGGGGTTTTGTGGAGGGGGGGCCGAGAAAAAAGGGGGGTCCCAAAACGCCTTTTTCCCATGTTAATTTCCATAGGGCGGTTGGACTCACTTTTAGCCCGAACGGCTGAATGGATTTTCACGAAACTTGGCAAAATTGTAGGGACTGTTAGCCCGATGTGCCTTTGCTAGGTCTCAATATATGTGCTTCAGTGGATTTTGAGAAATTAACGTTTAAATCAAGATATATATCTGTAACAGCGCTCCGGGCAGCGATCCGGTTCGCGAACCTTTCGCGTAACGGAACTTTGCGATGAGAAGCTGATTGGCCCTCCGGTGTCTGTCAACATTCTAAACAGTCCGGAGCGGCCGCCATCTTGTCTCTCGGTAGGATCGAGAGACAAGAGGAGGCCAAAACAAAGGGGGAAATTACCATAAGGGGGCATAGTAGATCCTCGTTGACCCCCTAGGTTTTATGTGGAGGTTTTAAAAGGGCCTAGGAGGGTCCAAAAAAAAAAATTTTTTTTTGCGTGGTAAGCGCCAAGTTCGCGAACCGGATAGCTTTCTGGGCAGCGAACTTTATGGATAAAAGAATGAAAGACTTTTCTAATACTGTATGTTAATTGTTTGTTGTTTTTCTTGTTTTTTTTTGTTTTCTTTATTTATTTATTTTTTTTATTATGATTGTGTTTCATACTTTATTAAATTTTCTAACATTTCATTGTCAGAAATGTCATAATTTATTATAGGGTGTAATTGTTTTTCATTTTGAAGCAAGTTGTCTACTGCTTCAACACATTGTAGAAGTTCGTGGTCTCTACTGTCATCCATAAAGTCATCAAGTTTGTCTTGGCTGCTCTCCTTCAGTTCAATCGAAAATGAAACTTGCTGCTCGCCTTCCATTTTGCCTGAAATTTGGATTAAAAAAATATATATTAGTAGAGATAGGGCACTGTTGGGATTAATTTTAGATAGGCAGTTTTTATCAGTGAATTTATCTTTTGGCAGTGTATAGTATGAGAGTGGAAATAGGACTAAAAAAAAGTGTATGTGATTTAACCAAGACACTACTACTACAGAGGGATAGTGTATATGTAGCAGAAAAAGTCTACTATATTAAGTCATAGTGCACAATATATTAAATTATAACTTACCTTCACAAAGAAGTTGAAGTTTTTTGAAGCTTTTGAAATAGGAGGTACAACAAGAAGTAGTAGTCAAAATGGCTGTGTTTCCTTCTCTCCCTTTATATATATACAGGTATATAACCAATCAAATGTCAGGTAATAAAAGTAGAAAATGAAAGTAACATTTTCATTGGTTGTCAATTCCAACAATTCAGATGTGTTTTGTGAAGTAATTTACCTCACGGTACTTGGAGAGGTCTACAGGCTAAATGGCTAAATGGAATTTCAATGAAATTTGTGAGAATGGAAGGGATTGTTATGTAGTATGAGCTAATCTATATTTGGTGAGAGTGTTTCTAGTCGTTATTCTGTAAATTACTTTCCCGCCTTTTTTTAGGACCGCTTTCCGGGAAGCTGCCCGGTTAGCGAACCTTAAGCGTCACGGGAGTCCACCATTTTGTGTTTCGTTCGCATTAAGATACAAGATGGAGGGCAAATAATGTTTAGAATGGGTAGAAGGGGTCATGGTAGACTTATCTTGACCCCCTAGGTTTTCTGAGCGTGGCTGAGGAGGCTTATATGTGCGGAAAAAAAATTTTTTTTAAAAAAATTCCGCGAGGTTAGCTTTCGGTTAGCGAACCGGGTAGCGCTCCGGGGAGCGAATTTTGTGGAAAATTAGTGAAAAAAGTTAGAGAAAAATAATAATTGTGAGTGATCAGATGTAGGGTAGCTCTGAGAAGAGCTTTTGGGTTTATGGTACATTTAGGTACTTATAAGTAGGTACCAATGCAGAGTCTTAAATTCAGAATGAAAATTCTGTTGCCCTCATCTGAGAAGTGAACTCCATCTCCTCTGTAGATATCTTGCATGTAGTAACGCAAGTTATTGTTGTACAGAGAGCCCATTCCATGGTCTCTCATGTAAGCTGAAACAGATTTGTTTACATGCTTCCTCGCTTTCTCAATTTGTGGACAAAATTGGTTGGACCACCTCCATTTCTGTCTTTGGCATATATTGGAATATACCAAGGCAGTTTGAGGAAAAAGTGCCATTAATTGCTCCAAGGTGTCCTTTAAAAGCATTTCCAGACCTACCCCTGTCAAAGTGCCCAAATCATTACCTCCACAGTGCACTATTAACAGGTCAGGTTTTGGCAAATGCATAAAGGTTTTCACCAATGGTATCAATTGGTGACATTTTAATCCTCTTTGGCCCAACCACTTAATTTCCACATCTTGTAAATTGAGGTTGTGTAAATTTCTGCTCTCAGCATACCTTTGAGCCCAGTGGATGTAACTATGTCCAACAATCCAGACGTTAAACATGGTGGAAGAAGGTTGTTCTGCAGTCAGATGAAGTGTGGTAATGAAAGGGCAGTTGAAACAGTAGGAGTTTCTAAAGAAAAAAAACTGTGGATTTACAATGCTAATGATTCATTAGCAGTGATTGGTGCATTTCCATTTCTGAAAACAGAAAGTTAGGGTGCATGGATGTGTTCTTTGAAAGATGTAATTTGAATGGTCAAGGAAGAAACATTTAATGAAAGATTGCACTGGATACGCAGGTGCACTGAGAGTTCAGAGTTCAATTGAAACATTGTTGTGTGAATTTGCAAACATGAGAGGTCTTCCAGGAGGTGGTTGCTATGGAAACAAGGCAGACAGGGCAGAGGGGGGAAGGGTTTTGATTTGAAAAAAGTGAGGGAAGAGGTATGATTGGCTAATATGAGAGATATGTGAAAAGAATATCTGTATTTCTGTGCTTTCAATAGCTGCAGCCTTTGGAGTGCATCCTTTTTCTTCTGCTGAAGACAATTTGGTGTATTTCTGAGACTGTTTTCAAAACTCAAAAAATATTTGCTAAGGTGAGAAAAGATTTATTTAATTTAGATAGAGAATAGTATGATTTAAGGAGAAAATGATGAAGAAAGCTGTGTTTTTAAAATGTGGTTTTGTCTCTAGTGATATACTAATAGAATTAGTTTCAAAGAGAAATTATAATTGCATATTTGGTGTAACATTCTGGCATGCAGTTACACAAGATATTGTAATACATGGAGGCCATTTCATGGTCTGTTATGTAAGCTGAAACAGATATGTTGCTTTTAAAAACGATTTAAGAAATCAATTACATTTCTAGATATGTACTGCTAGAGCTTCATAGGTTGTTTTGGGCCATATTTATAAGGTATTTGAGTGTCTAAGATGTTGTGTTCGCCTTTTAAAATGTAAAGTGTTCCTCATGGGACAAGTGTCTTGTAAATACGCTCCCACTTGTGCTTGGCAAATTTAGATTTTGATTATGGGAGTTACCTAGCCATGTTAATAGTGTCCCAAAAATGGTGCTAGGGCATTCCAGAAAACACTTTCATGTGTCTCAAGGACATTTTTAGTCATTTCTTCATGAATGCAGGTATACAATTGATTTATATGCTGTGTTTAAAAACGAATTTTGAAATGAATTAAATTTCAGGATATGTACTGTTAGAGCTTCATAGGTTGTTTGGGGTCATATTTAGAAGGCATTTTAGTGTCTTTGAAGTTATTTTTCCCTTTTTAAATGGAAAGCGTTCCTCATGGGGCCCTGAGCAGTTCTTAGCCATGTTATTTAATAGGAAGTGGATAACATGGCTAAGAGCATTTGCTGGGAAATGCATGAATATCGCTGATTTTTCTGCTATATTCATGCATTGTGGCCGTTTTTTTTCACATTGCTTCATAGGTTGTTTGGGTTCATATTTAGAAGGCATTTTAGTGTCTTTGATGTTATTTTTCCCTTTTTAAATGGAAAGCGTTCCTCATGGGGCCCTGAGCAGTTCTTAGCCATGTTATTTAATAGGAAGTGGATCACATGGCTAAGAGCATTTGCTGGAAAATGCATGAATATCGCTGATTTTTCTGCTATATTCATGCATTGTGGCCGTTTTTTTCACATTGCTTCATAGGTTGTTTGGGTTCATATTTAGAAGGTATTTTAGTGTCTTTGATGTTATTTTTCCCTTTTTAAATGGAAAGCGTTCCTCATGGGGCCCTGAGCAGTTCTTAGCCATGTTATTTAATTGGAAGTGGATAACATGGCTAAGAGCATTTGCTGGAAAATGCATGAATATCGCTGATTTTTCTGCTATATTCATGCATTGCGGCAGTTTTTTTTCACATTGCTTCATAGGTTGTTTGGGTTCATATTTAGAAGGCATTTTAGTGTCTTTGATGTTATTTTTCCCTTTTTAAATGGAAAGCGTTCCTCATGGTGCCCTGAGCAGTTCTTAGCCATGTTATTTAATAGGAAGTGGATAACATGGCTAAGAGCATTTGTTGGAAAATGCATGAATATCGCTGATTTTTCTGCGTTATTCATGCATTGCAGGCCTTTTTTTATCACATTTGCAAGCATTTCTTAGCCATGTTATCCAATGGGAGGTGGATAACATGGCTAAGAGCATTTGCTTCAAAGGTTGTTTGGGGTTATATACCATTTTTGGGAAATTATTAACATGCCTATCTAACTCCCATAATCAAAATCTAAATTTGCCAACCGCAGGTGGGAGCGTATTTACAATAAATTTGCACCATGAAGAATGTAAAATAGCATACTAGATACTCAAATAACTTATAAATATGATCCAAAACATCTTATGAAGCACTAGTAGTGCATATTTCCAGAAATGTATTGGTTTTCATTTAATGATTTACTTCATTGGTAGGCCTTCACATGTTTTTTTACCTTGGTTTTTTTTCAGTGTAAATCTTATCTGCAACCATGTGTTGGCCTCACCTCAAATAAACAAAACAGGTGATGGACTGAATGTGGATCAATGACACACATTCACCCCAGTCCAAAGATCTAGGCCTAAACAAACCTTTAGATAGGCTACATCTTATCGTCATCCTGAATTAATGATTTAAAATATTAGGGAGTGATTTATGAGTGTTGTATGCCTGTTTTGTACCATTGAGTGTCATTTTTGTGATGCAGTGCTGGTGGAAAATATTTGCTATGTTAAATAATTAGTACAGCATTAAGTTTTAGATGACTGTTATTTATTTACTGTTTGGTAATAGTGGTTAATAACATTTTATATTATATTTTTTCACAGATTCAACTGCAGATTCTTTCATAGTTTGGAAAATGCCTTCCAGAAGTCGAATACGAAAGGCTAGAAAACGTCAAAGACAGCAGGATGATGTTTTATTGCAGCAGTCCTCTTCCCCAAATACTTGTCAAAACACCAAGAAAGGTCCGGGTAAGAGCACGAAATCATTCTTAAGAAATATTTGTAGTAAAAAAAATTTTGCTCAAAAAAATGTGTCTCTTAACAAAAAGAGAAGTAATTTAAATGGAAAGGAGAGACCCATCACAAATGTTACTGGTAGAGGAAGAGATAACTCTGTGCATGATAGTAGAAGGAAACAACAGTTTAGGGACATTCGACAACGAATGTTCCGTAATAGGATATTAGTTAATTTATTGAAAAATATTAAAAAGAAAGGCCAACAGAAAGCGGCATTTTATAGGAAGAAGAAAAATGTAGAGAAAATTATTGATCATGCTTTTGAAATCAAGCGAAAGTTGTTTATTTTGGTAATCAATAGAATTAGGAAACTAAGCAAGGTAATTTCTGATTTCAAAACAAAAAGTAGATGGAAGAGAGTAGTAAATCGTACTAACTTTTGTGAAGTTTTTTCTGGAGAATGGATGCATAGTTCAAGTTCTGAGGCATTTTTTAATGAGGAGACTTATTTTCAGGATAATGATTTGGTGCATGCAGTTGACATCAGTGGTCGAGCTTATGAAGTGAAGGATGGTTGTCCAGTTGAAAAAGAACTACTTGTGACAACAGAGACAGAAGAGGCGCTAAGTGATGAGGTTTTAGGAAGACGTCCTAAGGGTCCTGTGTACATTTGGAAGTGTAGTTCTATTTGCAGTGTGCGACAGGTTTCCATCAATTTGCTATGTGATTTTATACGGACATTTAATAAGAAAAGTTTGAAGCAGAAAATGAAGTTGTTGCAAGATTTAGATCCTTGCAGAGTGAGACAAATGACAGGTTTGCGTGGTCATTCACTGGCTTGTCTTTCCAGGAGAGTATGCCAGAGTGTTTTTCATCATTTCAGGATGCTAGCAGTGCATCATAATAAAGTGAGAAAATTAGTGAGAATGTTGTATTATGCTAAGAGTCCAGCAATTATGCTTAAACAGTTATGTGCTGCTCTTTTGCATGGTTCTGAAATAGATGTGAAGAATCTTTGTGAAGAAATTGAGTTTTGTTACTTTGGTAGTAAAGATGAGAATGTTCAAATTGACCCTGAAGTAGAGGGTAATGTGGAAGATAATGTACAGGTTTCCAGTACAGATAATTTTCAGAAGGAAATTGCCACGTTTCAGATGAAATCAAGTGAGAGGCCTAATTTCACTTGTGTATGTTGTCGACGCACTTATTATAAGAATCAGACTAAGGTAGTGGATTTATATGCAAAAAGTGAAAGGGAAAATAATAGTGAATGGAAGGATTTAGCCACATACTTGATGGTAGAAAATTATTTTGATTTGGGATCGGATCAACGTGTGTGTACTTATTGTTGTAATAAATTAAACCAAAACCAGATGCCTGCTAGGGCAGTTCATAATAATCTGGAATTGGTTGAGATTCCTTCTGAATTGAAGGATTTAAATACTTATGAATCTATTTTGATTCAAAGTATCCATCCCTTTCAGGCTATTGTAAGAATGGAGCCAAAGACAGGGAAATTGCCTCCAGCAGATTTACAGAGAGGATTAAAGGGAAGAGTTGTTTATTTGCCTCTAGATTTGAACAAAAACATTAACACAATTGGAATAGAAAAAGTGGAAGAGGAACCTCTGGTTATCTTGGTTAATGGGGTTCCGACAAAGAATAAGAAAATATGGCAAGATTTAGTGGATGTTAGGAAAGTCAAAAAGGCAACAGTGTATTTGAAGAAAAATAATAAGTACTATAAGAATGTATATGTTGCAGAAGAGGAAGTAAGTGATGAAGAGGATAGCGATTTGTGTGCTGGCCAAATTGAGAAAGTAGAGGCCTCTAAAAGTGAAGAAATATATGAACATTATAGTGTTCATCCTTTGCATTCCAAGGAAGTGATGGGGAATGCTATTGAGTTGTTTCAAATGAAACAAGCCAAAGGGAGTCCCATTAGTGTTTGGGAGGAAAGTTTGGAAGCTCGGTGTTTCCCACAGCTATTTCCCACAGGTCAAGGAGGAAGATATGATGAGCGACCTCGTGAAATTCCTGCGTCTGAATACCGGACTTTACGATTGTATGCAGAAGATCCTAGGTTTCGGCAATGCATTCCCTATTTGTTTCATCTCCTGTTTGAAAGCGATCTGTCTGGACTGTCATATGCAGTGAACCACATCTTAAAAAGTGGTATACAGATGCGAAACATCTCGGCAAGTGACTTTATGCATAAAGTCAATGTCCAAGACAGTATTTTGGATTCTCACTTAATTAATCTCATGGCGTGTCAGCGTGGTACTAATGAGTACTGGTACCGTCGTCATGGTGACTTAAAATGTATGCTGAGGAACTTAGGAACTCCGACATGGTTCCTCACTCTGAGCTGTGCCGAGTATGGCTGGGATGACTTACTTGAATTTCTACGAGAGGCAAATGGAAATATTGAAAACATTGAATTCAAGACACCTGGAGAACTGTGTTCTTTGGATCCTGTGAATGTATGCAGGTACTTCAATCATAGATTTGAAGCTATGATGTCTTTCATCACAAATAAAAAGAATCCACCTCTTGGAGAGGTGTTGGATTTCTTCTGGAGAAAGGAGTACCAAGCAAGAGGTGCCCCTCATATACATATGTTGCTGTGGATCAAGGATGCACCTAAATTTGGAACAGATCCGGATGACTTAGTGATGAATTTCATCGAACAGTATTCTACGTGTGCTGTTCCAAACGCAACGGAGAAGAAAAGTCTAAGAGAACAAGTTCTACGTTTCCAAAGCCATCGTTGTGGAAAGTACTGTCGTCGTAAATTCAGAAACAAGGACAAGTTCTACACCAAATGTCGTTTCAACTTTCCACGACCGGTGATTTCTAAAGGAAGAGTGAACAGTTTGATGTCTTCGCTGCGACATAATGTGACGAGGAAATCACCCAAGAATACATACAATTTGAAAAGGAACGAAGAGTCCAAGTACATCAATGACTACAACCCAGTGATTTTGTCCATGTGGAATGCCAACATGGATATACAGTTTGTGGCTGACAACTGTATGGCTGTGGCTCGGTATGTGACATCTTACATCACCAAAAAAGAAAAGACCGAACTGAAGGATATGTGGGAGGACATTTCCCATGAAAAGAGCCTCAGCAAGAAGTTGTACAGTTTCAGTCTGAAGATGTTGTCGCATCGAGAAATCGGAGCTTACGAATGTTCTGATCGATTGTCTTCAGCAAGTCTCTATGCCAAATCCAGGAGTCTCGTTTGGGCGAGTCTTGGTCTTGCTGCAACGCGAAATCGAGTTCTTAAACCTGTTCGGGAAATTGAGTATTTGGCAGAAAAGGAACCAAACAGTACCGACATTTTGAAGACCAACATGTTGGATACATATTATCCAAATCGAAGCAGTCACCTTGAGAATATTTGTCTATATGAGGTTCTCCAAAATTATATATTCAAGAGGAACATCAAAGAAGATATTGAGAAAGGAGTGTATGCTGTAATTGGAAGTGAGGGATGCCTGGTCAAGCAAAGAAAATGCCAATTAGTAAACCATCGAAAATTAAGTGGCGAATCTCCAGAAAAAAAGGAGTTTTTCTATTTAGCACTTTTGCAACTTTTCAAGCCTTGGCGTGCAGAAGAGGAACTGCTTGGAGATTTCCTCTGTTACGAAGACTCTTTCAATGCAGCCAAGGAGTCCATAGAATGTCCTGCTTTTTCTAAATATCAAGAAATGCTAACTTTGGAAATTGAGCAGGAAGCAACGATTGCAGCCGAGATTGCCAGAGACAGTTCTCAGGACAGTCAGAGTTCTGTTTCATTGAGTCAAGATCCACTTGGAGGACCTATTATCGAAAATGAAGCTGCCACTGCTATGAATGAAGTAGAAAGAGCCATGGCACATGCTCAGGAGGATTCAGTTAACTTACAAGACTTGGAAAAACAACTCAACGTTGAGCAGAGGAAAATATATGATGAAGTTACCAAGGAAATTGAGCACGGATTAAGTCATGAGAAGAAAGAGTGCTCGTGTACGTCGTTGAAGCCTGTCCGACTGTACGTGAGTGGAGAAGCGGGAACTGGAAAAAGTTTCCTCATTAAAGCAATCTCTTGTTATTTGCAGGAAAGGACTGAGTCATCGCTGTCTTGTGTTGTCACCGCTCCTACTGGACTGGCAGCACATAATATTAAAGGTATTACTTTGCATCGTCTATTGATGCTGCCGGTGGAGCATGACAACAAATTACAATACAACAAGTTATCTGGAGATGCTTGCTGTGAAGTTTCAAGAGTTTTGAGGAAAATGAAACTACTTATCATTGACGAAGTAAGCATGGTTTCCAATGTCATGCTTGCCTTTGTGCATTTGAGAATGCAAGAAGTACTTAAAACTGAATATGATGTCTTATTTGGTGGGAAACACATTATTGTTTTCGGAGATCTTCTACAGCTGACACCAGTAAAAGGTCAACCTGTGTTCAAAATACTCACGCATGAAGATACCAGGAAGTGCCTAGGGAGCATTGGCAACGTCAATATATGGTTAAACTTCAATTATGCAGAACTGCATCAAAATATGCGTCAGGCAAAGGATGAAGATTACAAGAATATTCTACAAGATATTAGAATTGGAAAAGTGACCGAGCATGGGAAAGAAGCTTTAAATGCACGGTTACTGTCAAATTTGTATCCCAAACAAGATATTGTGCCTGAGAATATTTTTCAGAAAATTACTGAGAAGAAATCCGGGATATGTCTCATGCCAACTCTTGCAGAATGTGCCATCTTCAACAACAAAATGTTGAATTTAGAAAAGCAAGAGATTGTGAAACTTGAAGCTATCGACAAATTAGAGCATATGGGATCAACAATTATTTTGTCAGACAATTTGAAATCAAAATTGGATTCATTAGAGAAGACTATATCTAAAACAGCGGGTTTTGAAAAGACTTTGAATGTGTGTTTAAATTGCCGAATTATTTTGAGAAGGAATTTACATGTAGAAAGAGGTCTGGTAAATGGATCAATGGGTAATGTTGTTGATTTTGAGAAATACAGAAATAGAGATGGAATAGAATTTTTAAAAATTAAATTTGATGGCATTGAGGAAGTACAGCAAATTGGTCGTTGTTCTGCTAGGTTTTTGCTTGTTAAAGATTTATATGTTCGCCGTAAACAGTTTCCTGTTTGCTTGGCATATGCGGTGACAATCCATAAATCGCAAGGTTTAAGTGTAGACTGTGCATTGGTGAATATTGGCAGTTCTGTGTTCAAGGAGGGTATGGCATATGTGGCATTGTCACGAGTTAGAACTTTATCGGGATTGTACTTGATTGACTGTGATGTCACAAACATTTGTGCGGATCTAGATTGTGTTAAGGAATACAATAGGTTAAGAAGAGAGTATGCGCCACATTTGCCTCAATATCCTTTGTTTGAGAAACGTGTGGTAGGCCGCAAACGTAGAAATAGCAGTAATAGTAGGGAGGTTGTTGCAAAAAGACTAAAAGTCAATGAACCGAAAATTGTTAGCAGAAAGAAAGTGGATTCTGTTGAAGATGTTGTCGGTTTTCAATTTGAAAACAGTTCTGGTGTCAACTGCTATGCAAATGTAGTGGTTAATGTTCTCTTTTCACTAGAGAGTTTAAAAGAACAGATTCTGTTGAATTCTGAACAAATTTTATGCTGTTTGTTGAATTCTGTTTTCGAGAAATGTAGCAGTGATCGAACAAAAGTAGAAAGTGTGTCTGAAGTTCGTTATCTGTTAGATGAATGTTCAGGTCAAACAGACTTCTCTGAAAATAATCAGCAAGATTGTCAGGAGTTTTTAATGTATATGCTTGATATATTGCAAGTTGAGGGTGTAGATGTAGATCACCTGTTTGGGCTTTCTTATCAATGGCAGCATGACTGCGAGAACTGTATGGTATCAAGTACTACTAGTGTAGACTCAGAAAGATTTATATATTTAACTTTGCCAGACAGTAAATCAGTCTCCTTTAATAAGCTAGTAAATGCAGCGGATCACAACATGGAGTGTAGCCAATGTAAATGTGATATGATGTCAACATTATTTATACGTAGATATGGCCAGTATGTCATTTTAATGATGCAACGATGTAGGCCTGATGGAACAAAATTGTCAACTTTAATAAAAAATTTTGTGGCTTCTCAGCTGTCAATATCAGGGAGGACTTTTGTTACTGTAGCAATTATCTATCACGATGGTCCATCAACAACATCAGGACATTATACAGCTTACTTAAAGTCTGGAAACGGCTGGTCATTCTGTAATGATTCTGTTGTAACGTTCAAAAAAAAATTGCCGTTTGACCTTAAAAATTCTTACCTGGTGTTTTTAAAACCAAAATTTTAAGTAGAGGGAATGTAAGTCTGCAATGCTGTCTCGATTAAAAATTCAACTATATAAACCTAATGCAAGTAAGTCTGCTTCATAGTAAGCAGTATCAGTGTCATAGGAAAAGGAGAACATGACTGACAAAGAAGAGTAAGATATTAGTAGTCCAGGATTGTGAAAATAATCTCAAATATTTTATTTTTGAAAGTTGCGAAAATAGAAAATGTCGGGATTTGATTGGAAGAATTACAAGATTTGCGAATCGCGGCAACATGATTTGGCCTAGTGGAAACATGTGATATAATGAGAGAAGTTTTTTTTCTATGTAACATATTTCACGTATCGATGGAGGTTTTCTTTCAGAAAGTGGCGGGCTGAAAATATTTAAAGCACAACAGAGTGGATGCTGTTTATAGGAGATCCTTCGACGTCATTGAAAGTAAGTTAATTTTAAGAAGTTTTGAAATCAGATTTCTTAGGTTGTATGGGTTTTTTAAACACAGTCATTTTGATTGTGTTTTTTTTTCCCCGCTGTTACATGATGAATACCTTCAAGTCACTGATTTAAGTGAAATTTGATACATTCTGAGAACAGCAAAAATAAACCATTTAACATGTATAATTAATGTTATGCTTTTTGTCCTTATGATATACATTTAGAAATGTGTGGTACATATGGGTAAGGTGAGTTCTGTAAATATCAATTTTAATGCTTAGAGTGCTGTACTTCTGGGTAGTGTTTTTTTTTTATAAAAAAAAGAGGCCTCACCTCAAAGAAAGCTCTTGAAAGCACACATCTTATTTGCATCCTAAAACAATCATTTACAATGTTAGACACAATTTTATTATGACTTTACATCTTTTTTGCGCTGCTATTGCATCACTATTGTGAGACATTAGCAGTGCAAGAAAAACATCATGTTTCAAAATAGGCCTCAGTTCAGCAATATCAAGATACAGTTTCTTTCGAATATATATCTTTAGGATTGTGTAGGGAACGTAGAGAAGCAGAGACTTCTGTAAATGTCAAAGTTGTTGAAAAACTGTTTGTTTTTGAACCTTTTCCCTTGTCTTTTCTAATTTTTAAATACATGTTTTAATATTTTTTGAAATGTTTGTTCTTTGTTTTACAGATTGAAAGTATGAAAAAATATTTAAAAAAGGTAACAAGAATTATAAGGTAAATGTTTTCCACTCTTTTTACCCGCAATGCACTGCTGATGATGTCATTGACAGTATCTCTCATTTACTCTCTCTAGCTGTCTTTCTTTTTACATTATTCTCTGTTTACTTCCCTTATACTAACTCTTCTTTTTTTTTAAAAAAATATTTTTTTTAGTTCGCTTAAAGTTCGCGAACCGGTCAGCGAACTTGAAGCGAACCAAAAGAAATAGAGCTTGCCAGAGTGATAAACATTCTAGCAATTTTGTTTGAAAGGGGAGGTAGTTCTGAAAAGAACTGTTTTTTTTTGTTTTTGTTGTTTTATGTTTTTTTTGTAATTTTTTGAACATTTTTTGATTTTTTTGTATTTTTAGAACTGTTTTATGTTTTTTTTGTGTTTTTTAAGGAGGGGAGACAACAAAAAACAGGCTTTCAAAACGGCTCAACTGGAGCAAAAAAAAAGAAAATTACTTTTTGGGTGCATTAGGGCACTTATGATTTTCATATGCAATGTTCATGAGGTTGACACTCATGTTGCCATATGACAGCATAGCACCACAGTAAATACAAGACACCTTCATGTGCTGGAAGTTACGTTGGATGTTTGGCACAGTCTCTTGTGCCTCTCTTCCCGTCAAAGACAATGTGGATGTAGATCTTGCCACAGGAGTTGCCGTCGGATTGTCTACAAGATCCCTTAACTCAGCCCGGCTGTAGTTCAAGGGATGCCACCTGCTCATGTGACGGTGCATTGTATAGTTCCCCATACTGTACTTCTTTTCTGTGCCTCTCGACAATCTGTGGTCACAGATGAGGCAGGTGGCATATTTTGCATTCACTTTCTTGGTTCCAGGAGGGATGGTGAAAAACTGCCAGATGAAACTGGTTTTTCGTTTAGAAACCCGGGGCAACTCATCAACAAATTGTTGTCCCTCTCTCTCCTCTTCTTCTTCTTCCTCATCTTCCTCCTCTCTGTTAGTCATAATTTGACTGGGTGGTCCTCTCTTCTTATGGGGAGGTGGAGGTGGTGGTGGGGGTGCACCAGCTGCAGCAACAATGGAAGCCATTGTGGATCTTCAGATAAATGGTCTTTCTCTCACCAAGATGAAAGTCAGAGTGAGGAAATAAGGAGGGGTTTACTTGATTTGGGGAAAACAAAAGTTCTGAGCCAATGAAAAGTGTTATTTTTAGGTCACATGACCTAGTCATACATCATTTGGAAACCAAAAGTGAAATGAACCAATGAGAAGTTTGATAAACAAGTCACATGACCTGTTCCGCTTACGTTACGCGGCGCGCGCCGCGTCCCAGATCGCTTCCGGTTCGCGGTCCGGAGCACTTCCGGGAGCGCTAACGCGGCGCGTCATTAGACGCATTACGCGATAACGTGATACGTCGCGCTTCCGCGGCGCGTCACTGTTCCGCTAACGTAACGTTGACCGGTTCGCGGACTAGATCGCGGCATCAAGATGAGCTAACGGAAAGCTTCCCGGTTCGCGAACTAGAAGCGAAGAAAAAAAATATTAAAAAAAAAATTATCAATAAACATCTAAATATATTTTGGGATTTAAAGAATAATACATTTTACAGCTACAGATGTTAGCTTTTAAAAAACCAATGAAATTCACTGAAAAAACCATAGGTTATAGACCATATATAGTTAGAAATTTGCATTTAAAAAACCATTGAAATTCAATGAAAAAACCATAGGTTATAGACCATATATAGTTAGGAATTTGCATTTACAAAACCTTATTTTACTCGCATAAAACCATTGAAATTCCATATATAGTTAGTTGCGCTAACTATATATCGCGCACCCGCAATCCACTGCTGATGATGTCACATATTACATCATTCATGACATGGTCAGTGACATCACTGATGACATCACTGATGACATCTCAAATGACATCACTGATGACAACATCCAGTGACTGTATGTTTCTGTGAAGTTAAAATATGTCTTACATATTGAAGAATGAGTGGATGTATAAGTGTCTGGATGAAGGATTTAGTAGGTGCATGACTGACTGTATGAGTGAGTGATTAAATGTGTCTCACTGAGTGCATGGGTTAGTGACTAAACTGTCTTAATTTGTGCATCATTATGTCTGTTGTTCTGTAAACTGTTGCATGTGTTGATAAGTAGCTATATGAGTAACTATATGGGTTATTGATTGGTTACCTTAGTATTTGTATGGGAGACTGAGTGTGTGTGTGGGTGGCTGGGAGGTGTATGACTCTGTGCATAGATGTGTGAGCAGTTGATTCACTAGAGGTATGGTTTCAAAAGTGCATGTGGTAACAGCTGTATGGGCGGTTGACTGTGTGCATGAGTGTATTGGTGAGTGAATGGATATCTCAGTGCTACATGTCAAAGTAAGTACATATGTAAAACACAGTACATGTGAGAGTTGACATATATAAATAACTGTGCATAAGAGCCAGTGAATGTGTGAGTGGCTGTATGGATCATTGTGAACTTGTATCAGGGATTGTATAAGAGAGTAAATATGTGTTAGTATATGTTTGAATAAGTAAAGTTTGTATAACTGTATAGTTGAGGAAATGGAGGTGTGATTGATTCTTTGCATGACTGACTAGGTGTGTGAGTAACTCCATGGATGAGTGACAGTCTGTGAGTGTCTGTTTACACTGATTGTATCTAAGGTTATATTAGAGTCTGAAGAGGTTCATCGTATTATCACATGAATGATATCATCAGTGATGTGATCAGTAATGTCAAATGAGATGTCATCAGTGATGTCATCAGTGATGTCATTTGAGATGTCATCAGTGATGTCATCAGTGATGTCATTTGATATGTCATCAGTGATGTCATCAGTGATGTCATTTGAGATGTCATCAGTGATGTCATCAGTGATGTCACTGACCATGTCATGAATGATGTAATATGTGACATCATCAGCAGTGGATTGCGGGTGCGCGATATATAGTTAGCGCAACTAACTATATATGGAATTTCAATGGTTTTATGCGAGTAAAATAAGGTTTTGTAAATGCAAATTCCTAACTATATATGGTCTATAACCTATGGTTTTTTCATTGAATATATATATATATATATATGCACCCAGTTTGGCTCTGGTTTAGCAGACCCCTGGCGCTGCTTCACTTCGGTGCGTAATCCTCTGCCAAGCCCAGCCTTGATTAATTGTGTCCAACTCTCCTCCGAGGAAGGAGAAATGAAAACGCACTCCCGGTGTCAAAGTAGTTTCCTTTCGATTTATTTACCAAATGGCATTCAGTTCTTCAGCAAAAAAGCACCGACGCGTTTCGCTGTGCACACACAGCTTTCTCACGGTCAATACAAACAAACATTGGTGAGCCCCTCCTATTTCAATAGGGTGTCGCCAAAAACCATTTACAAAACGTCACTTCCTTTGTTGGTAATAGAGGTGATGTGGGAGTTGTAGTTCTCATTGTGATTTAGACTATTCTTTTATGATTGCTACAAGTTAAACTCATGGATGTTACATATCAGTTATGTTGTCACACTTTTTTAACATCAAGTAACAAATTATTTAAAAGCGCATGGTTATGTATCTTTTTAACAACTCATAATTGCCCATACAGTGCGTTAATCTTGATAAGCCAATGAATTTACTGCCCTCTAGTGGGCCTTTCATATATATTGCTTTTTACTTTTATGTGCCCTCCAGTGGGCATACCTGCATACTGTGCTATTATTAACAGAGCTATCTAATTCTGTGACAATCATGGCAACTCACATTTTCTCTTAGTCTCATGAATCACATTCCCACTTATGTTTCACAACATACTGAATTCTACTGTCCTTTCTGTCTATATTTAAACAAAGGATCATAGTTCATAGTAAAGAAACAATTTTCATAAATGTACATAAAGTTCTTCACTTTGGTTACGGCCTGTCGGAGCCATCGTCCTGAAATTTAGAATTTGTTGTGACTCACGGCATCTTAAGGTTTTTTCTCGATCCCCCCCTCTATCATGTGGGAGGATTGTTTCCAAGGCATAGAACTTGAAAAGTGTCCAATCTGCATTATGTAATTGTTCCATGTGTTTGGCCACAGCGTTATTGCGATCTTTATTCACTGTCGCTCTCACATGTTCCAGAATTCCTTTTTTTTAATTCCTTTTTGGTGCTCCCGATGTATTTGAGTGCACACGGGCACTCTATCACGTATACCACATGAGTACTTACACAGTTTATTAGTTCTTTTATTTTCCATGTTTTGTTGTTCGGCATTGTCACTTCCTTTTTGTTCACCGCTATTTGACACACCTTGCAGTGTTGACATTTGATGAAACCTTTTGTTTTCATCCACTGAATGCCTTTCTTTTTTTTGGTGTTCTCCCTGTAATGGCTCTGTATAAGTCTGTCTTTTAGATTTCTTGATCTTCTATATGTTACTTCTGGGTGCTTGCCCACTATTTTGCTCGTAACAGGATCTAATTGTAGCAATTTCCAATTCTTCCTGATGATGTTGACAATTTGTTTAGATTCCCTCATATAGTCAAGGATCAATCGTATTTTTCTGTCATTAGTTTGTTCGTTATATTCAGTTTTTTTCTTTTTGGATGTGAGTGTTTCCCTTCTCACTTTATTGTTTGCTCTTTTCCAACATCTTTCAATGATTTTTTTGTTATATCCTCTGTTTTTGAACCTATGTGCCATTTCGAAGCTTGTCCTTTTCCATTCTTTGTCTTCCGAACAGATCCTTCGCAGTCTTAAGAATTCCCCATACAGAATATTTTGTACCACCGAAGGTGTATGAAAACTGCTTGCATGCAATGTTGAGTTCGTTGCAGTCTCTTTTCTGTGTAGAGTATTTTCTACTCGTTCATTGTGGATGTAAATTTCCGTATCCAGGAATATCGTTTTTGCTTTATCGATGTTGTATGTGAATCTTAAGTTGGTACTTGATGAATTTAGGATTTGGAAATATGCTTCGAATTCTTGACTTGTACCTTCCCAAACAATGAGAAGGTCATCAATGTATCTGACCCATTTTGCTATTTTGTTCACATAAAAATCATTGTCAGGGTGCCAGGAAATTTGTTGTTCAAACCACCCCATTGTAAGGCATGCATATGCCGGACTGAAGGCAAAGCCCATAGCACATCCCTTAACTTGCTGAAATAACTCTTCACCAAACAAAAATGTATTTTGGGTCAAGCACAGTTCAATCATTTCCATTAACATTTGGTTATGTCTTTTGAATTGTATATCCCGGTCCTTTAGGAAGTGAGCACATGCATTTAGTCCAATATCATTTTCAATGTTAGTATATAATGATACTACGTCCATTGTAACAAGCATGTAATTAGGTTGCCATGGTAATTCTTCCAGTTGTTTTAGCAAGTCTGTGGTATCGCGTAGGTAGGAACTTAAATTGGTTACAAAGGGCATTAGGGAAAAATCTACGTAACTACCTATCGGTTCCATAAGTGATCCTTTGGAAGAGACGATAGGACGCCCTCGTGGTTTTCGTGGGTTTTTATGGAACTTCGGGAGAAAGTATATTGTGGCGAGTATTGGGTGGTCCGTTGTTAAAAACTTCTCCTCATCCAGATCTAATAGGTTTTGTTCTCTCCAGGATTTAAGTTTATCATCTAGTTTCTTTTTGAATAGTTCAGCAGGGTTTTTGTCCAATTTTCTGTAGTAGTTCTTATCACCCAGTTGATGCTGTGCTTCTGCTACATAATCCTTTGTATCTAGGATGACCACATTGCCTCCTTTGTCCGCCATTTTTATAGTTATACTTTTATCATCTGTCAAGTCCTTTAATGCCATTCTCTCTTCCTTTTTAAGATTGTCTTTGTATCTTATTCCCTTGATTTTATAGATTTCTTTGGTAATCGCCTCCTGGAAAAGATCAATTTTATTACCTGGTGGTAATTGTGGGTAGAACTTTGAAGGTCTTTTCATGCCACTTAGTCCTGCTCCTTTTTGTGGACATACTCCTGATTCAGAGATTGGTTCTTCTTCCCCCATTACATCCAAGTTTGTTAATAATACTAATGCTGGAAGGTCTTTAGTTGTTAGACCTCGTTCTTCTTCTGTTTCTGTTAGTTGTTTGTCCTGCTTTTGTTTAGTTAACTTTGACATCTGTTCATTTTCCTCAAATACTTTTGCCAATTTTATTTTTCTTATGTATTTGTATACATCAATTCTAGTTTGTGCCAGGTCCATAGGTTCGGATGGGCAAAAGTTAATGCCTTTTTAAAAGTGAGATCTCATTATCGTTGATTGACCTGTTGGATAGATTTAATATTTCCAATTCTTCTTTTTGGTCAGATGTTCCTTGCCAATCTATTTCTGATTTTTCCTGCGCATTGATCTGGTTTCTGTTCCCACATTTTGGGGCCACTTTCTCCTTTGGCTTCTTCTTGTTGGTTTCTTGGTGTTGTGCCTGATTTTGATACCCATCTCCGGCCTCTTCCTCTTCCTCTTGCTATTTGAGGCTGGTTTAGTTCCCACGACCTTTGTTTCAAAACCAGTCCCATGTCGCCTAAAAAATCTTTTGTGGCTTGATCTCCAATCTCCGATCCGTCTTCCGATGTGCCTGTCGATGTTAAAGAGATCTCACTTGTTGCTCCTGACCCTTTCTCTCCTTGATTTTTGAAAATGTCAAATTTCCTTGCATAGGTAAATATTCTCCCATATGTATAATCATCAGCATCTCGTTGAAACTTAGATTGTTTCCGATTTTTCACAATCTCTTCATGTTTGTCCACATATTTTTCAAGGTCTTCTCTCAGTTTGGTCATTTCCGGGCTCATTTCTATGGTTGCTAGGTCTTTTTCTAGTTCAGCTAGTTCCTCCTTGATTTTACCCAATGACTCCTGAAGGTGTTTCACCAATATTATAATCAGGCCGAAAGAGGAAACCAGGAGATGATCTCCCCATTCTTTCAATAATGCATCCGAAACATCTTGTTGACTTGGCATTAATGACATACGTAAGCCTCTGGGAACTCTTTTAACTTCAAGATATTTTTTGAGAGTGATGAGTTCCCACCACTTATTTATTTCCTTTTTACTCAGCCTTTCCCATAGTTTTAATTTGCTCCTCGTGTCCGTTTTGGAATTATCCTGTTTGTTTCTATCCTTGTTGGTTGTACTTGTCCTTTGTTCAAAAAAGGCAGCGTCCAATAGTTCAGTTCTCTTGGCTTCTCTTCTATCCACTTGGTTAATTTTGACTCATGAACTGAGAAACTGAATGTAATTGCCAGATATCTATCCCCCGTTTGTTGTTCAATAGGGAATATAATCGTAATCCAGTAAATTGACTCCGTGCAACTTAGTTGTTTCCTATGTCACTATCGTAGTTAAATTTGTGCCGCTGATTGAGCTTCCAATCTATCCTGCGGTATTTTACTCGGTGACAACACAACCCTTAATTGCAAAGTAAACCAACAATTCCATTCTCTTTATGTGTCACGTTAATTGTACCCTCCTGGTCCGACAAACTTTCCCCGTGCTTACCTTCACCTTTCGATGCTGGTCCGCTGGTTCATGTTTGTTTTTCCAGGGTACGACTCGTTGACACTTTAAAGTTTCCTCTGTTGGCGTTCACCGGGTCCGCTCTATGTTAAATGCACCCAGTTTGGCTCCGGTTTAGCAGACCCCTGGCGCTGCTTCACTTCGGTGCGTAATCCTCGGCCGAGCCCAGCCTTGATTAATTGTGTCCAACTCTCCTCCGAGGAAGGAGAAATGACAACGCACTCCCGGTGTCAAAGTAGTTTCCTTTCGATTTATTTACCAAATGGCATTCAGTTCTTCAGCAAAAAAGCACCAACGCGTTTCGCTGTGCACACACAGCTTTCTCATGGTCAATACAAACAAACATTGGTGAGCCCCTCCTATTTCAATAGGGTGTCGCCAAAAACCATTCACAAAACGTCACTTCCTTTGTTGGTAATGGAGGTGATGTGGGAGTTGTAGTTCTTATTGTGATTTAGACTATTCTTTTATGATTGCTACAAGTTAAACTCATGGATGTTACATATCAGTTATGTTGTCACACTTTTTTAACATCAAGTAACAAATTATTTAAAAGCGCATGGTTATGTATCTTTTTAACAACTCATAATTGCCCATACAGTGCGTTATCTTATCAAGGTGAATCTCTTTATGGGTGTGGTGAAGAGTAAATATATTTCTTAATGATACATGTCGAAGAATGTTGAAACATAAAAGGCACTGTATGTGATAGTGGGTGTATATCAATAAGTATATATAAGAATCAGTGCTTATCTACATCACTGTATGGAAAACTGTACACTTTTAATAGTGATTTTAAACCTCACTAAGTATGAGTTATTTTCTATACCAATTATTAAAGTTATGTTTATTTAAGTGTGTAGCTGAGTAAATGTACATATGATCAATTGTTTGCATATGTGAGTAGCATGACTGCATAAGTGAGTGTTGTATCCTCGTGCTGTCTGCTGAGCTCGCCTCGCCGCATGCTCTGGAATGTGGAATCCTGTGCCTAGGCATTCCGGTGATTCCAGTGCAGCGGTTGGCGTGGGCTCTACATGTATCGATCTCGCTTCTCTAATAAATCCATATTTATCACCAAAAAGAGAACTGTCAGTTTCCCTCCTTCTTGGATACTTCACTGGCGACTTGGTGTGAACGAACCTACGCGATTCCTGAGCCTACAGCCCCGGTATCCCCGGACCAAGATTACCGTTGCGAACATGAAATGCTGAATTTTCTCTTCTGTGCCTGCCGAGCCTTCATTATCGAGTTGTTGCCACGTTGGTGAAAATCCCGCTTTCTTCACATCAAGCGGTGAGATTATTTTCATTTTAATACTTTTTCTCTGCACTTTCATCTGCGCGAGTTGATGCGTGCGCTCCAACACGCGCCTGAAAATCTCAGCGCGAGCCAACGCTCAACATTCTCTGCATTCCAGCCTGGCAGCGTCAGCACAAGCAAGTGCAAACATCGCCTATTCTAGTTGCTATTGTGACATCACAAAGCTTTTCATCAAGGCAGGCAGCGTCAGCACAAGCAAGAACATTCAGCATCTGTTCGATCTGCTTTTGTGACATCACAAAGCTTTCTTCAAGGAAATTCTTGCATTCTTCTTCAAGGAATAATTCCTCTAAAGAATTTTTACTACTGTCTATGATATCACAATACCTAAGTAAGACATTTTCTATAGTCTGGTAAAGTTACATTCATCAACTTTTCCATTCATTCTTCTGCATCTCAATGGAAAGTTTTAATGCGCCTCCGCCATTTTTGGCCAGTCCCGGAGAACCTCCTTTGGAGTGGAAACAATGGCGTGAAGGGTTTGAAGCCTATCTCGAAGCCATTGGTGGTGAGAACTACACGGACAAACGCAAACTTGCAATCCTAAAACATTCACTAGGCGCAGAAGGAAGACAAATTCTTTCACATTTGCCTCCAATGACATTAGATAATTCATCTGAAGAAGAAGTTGATGTCTATGAAAATGCAATTATGCAACTCGACAAACAGTTCATAAAAAAGGTCAATGAAGTGGTGGCACGTCACAAGTTCCTTAGCAGAAAACAACTTCCCGTTGAACCAATTGATTCTTTTATCAAAGATTTAAGGATCCTGGCCGCAAAGTGCAACTATCAACAATTCCAAGATCAAATGCTAAGGGACCAACTTGTGCATAATGTCTCTGATGTGAAACTTCAAGAAAAATTACTAGACGCAAAAGACTTATCTCTTTCAAAAGCACTCGACATCGGACACCGATTTGAAGATATGAAGCTAGGAATCAAAGAGTTGTCCGACAAAAAACCGAAAGAATCCTCTTCCGAAAATCCTAGTATATCGGTGGTCCAAAACGTCAAGAAGAACCCATCCACTTTTACTTCCAACAAACCTTCGATGGCCTCTACTTCTCATCAAAGTTTTAGAAAGGATGTCGTTTGTTTCAAATGTGGCTTTCCTGGCCATGTAGCAACAGATAAGAGGTGTCCCGCTATAGGACAATTTTGCAACTATTGTAAGTCTAGGGGTCATTTCTCCAGGATGTGTAAGAGTCGCAACAGATCGAAGTACTCTAATCCTGACCCGAGACGCCCCAGATTCTCTGAAGTTCAACCTGTGGACATCGATGACGATGAGTACGACGACATCTGCAACGTCTATGAAGTTGGAGAAGATAAAAAAGACTCACCCTTTTGTATGCTTCAAATTGGGTCCAAATCTATAAAAGTCATGGCAGACTCTGGTGCTAAATACACTCTAATTGGTGATGACGTATTGCTAAAAGAATTCCCAGATGTCATATCGTTATTTCCCTCTGACATAAAATTAAGGGGGTATGGGAAAAAACCCATTGATGTATTTGGATACTTTCCTTCCACTTTGTCATTTAAGGGCAAGTCAATTCATGCTAAAGTTTATGTGGCTAAGGATGGATCATGCTTACTGGGTTGGCCACAACAGAGATAATTGATGATGAAGCTTGATCCCAATCACCCCGATCAAGTTTTAGGTTACTCTGACTTCATCAATTCTGTTGAGGTATCTCGTGACAACAAATGGGAAACCACTTTTCCACAAGTTTTCTCCCCTACTTTGGGTCTACTCAAAAATTTTAAGCACAAAATTATTCTCAAACATAACGCTGTTCCCAAAGTACATAAAGTACGCAACATACCCTTAGCCTTACGTGAATCTGTAAAAAAAGAACTTCAGAGGTTATGCGACTTAGATGTAATCGAGGAAATTGAATCCTCCGAATGGCTCTCGCCAGTGGTCGTAGCCCACAAACCTAACGGGAAAATTCGTTTATGTGTGGATATGCGCGATTTAAATTCAAATGTATGGGTGGATAGACATCCTTTACCCAATATAGGTGAAATGTTCGCTAAGCTCAAAGATGCATCTATCTTCACCACATTGGATTTATCTAACGCATATCACCAGATAGCACTTCACGATGATAGCAAGCATCTGACTTCGTTTATAACCACTGAAGGTGCATACAGATATAAAAGGATGCCTTTTGGGTTAGTGTCCGCGTCCTCAGTGTTTCAACGTGTAATGCACAATATGTTTAAGAATGTGTCCAACGTATTATATTTTCAGGACGACATCTTAGTTTTTGGCAAGGATGAATGTGAACATTCTGAAATTTTGTTTAAAGTCTTGTCTATTCTACAAGACAACGGTCTCACTCTTACCAAAGAAAAATGCAAATTTGGGAAAAGTTCAGTAGATTATTTAGGACATTCCATCAGCAAACAAGGCATCTCTCCCAAATTAAGCTTAGTTAGGGCTATTGAAAACGCACCTGAACCGGGCAACAAGGATCAACTTAGATCCTTTCTCGGTTTAGCCGAATACTATGCCAAGTTTATCCCCTCCTTTTCTGATAAAACCTCTCACTTACGTAATTTGATGAAAAATCATCAAGAGTTTGTTTGGGATGATAACTGCAAATGTCAATTTAATTTCATCAAACAATGCATAATTTCTCCTCCTGCTTTGTCCCCATTTGACACTAATTGTAAATCATTCATCGTCACTGATGCAAGCAATATCGGCATTGGTGCTGTTCTGATGCAAAAGCAACACAGTGGTTTTGTCACTATTGCTTTTGCATCAAGACCATTACGTGGTGCTGAAACAAAATATTCTACTCTTGAAAAAGAAACATTGGCTTGTTGGTGGGGAATTGAATACTTTCGCAGGTATGTATATGGTACAGATTTTGTTGTACGATCGGACCATCGTCCCCTTGTTGACCTGTTTACGACCAAAGGGTGTGGTAAAGCCACCTCTAGAATCGCAAGATGGCAGTACAAGCTGCAAGATTTTCACTTTTCCGTTGAGTACATCCCCGGTGCAAAGAATGTCCTTGCTGACTTCCTTTCCAGGCTTCCCGTGGAAGACGACAATCATGTTGCTCCCGATAATGACCCTGACAAAGTGGTGTCAATTTGCGAAGTGTCCAATGGTTGTATTCGTGAAGACGATTGGGTTTTGGCTTGCAAAAGTGACCGTGATTATCAAGATGTTGTATCTTATGTCAAAAATGGTTGGCCTCCCAAGAACAGTCTACCTTCTAGTGTTTTGCCTTATTTTCAAGTAGCTCAAGAGCTCTCCGTCCAGGGAGAAACTCTCTTGAGAGGTTTACTGTTGGTGGTTCCGGATAGTTTAAGGAACACCGTATTAGACATGACTCATGAGGGCCACCCAGGCATGTCCAGCATGAAGAAAAGAATAAGAAGTGAATTTTGGTGGCCTGGTGTCGATAAGTTTATCGAGAAAAAAGTAAGGTTCTGTGTTGAATGTTGTGTGAGTGATAAATCCCAAAAGCCTGTTAAATACCACCATGATTCTATCTCAAGACCATCTAAACCTTGGGAGTGTGTTTCTGTAGATATTGCCGGCCCCATGTCCTTTGGTCAGGGTCCCATGTACGCCATTGTTTTGATAGACCAGTTCTCTAGTTGGCCTGAGGTGAAATTTGTTCCACATGTATCTTCCAGAGTGGTTATCGACTTTCTCAATTCAATTTTTGAAAAAGAAGGTTTTCCTTCTTCCATCCTTTCTGATAACGGCACACAGTTCACCTCCTCCGAGATGAAATCTTTTTGTTGCAATCATGGCATCCTACACAAGCACTCTTCTGTTTACTATCCTCAAGGGAACGGAATGGTCGAAAGATGGATTAGGGTGCTCAAGGAGGGTCTACAACTTGCTGTGTGCAACGGTGAGAATTGTCTCGAGGCTGTTAAAAAACTTTTATGGAGTTATCGGAATACTCCTAAGGCTAATGGTGAACTGTCTTCCTTTGAAATAATGCGGGGGAGGAAAGGTGTATGTAATTTAAGCCAACCCTGGATGCGAAACCTTGTAGATGGTAAACGTTCTACTTGTCGTTCCCCTGCGGTGTCTTCCAATTCCAGTAATCCATGTAAGGTTGGTGACTGGGTGCGTGTGAGAAAGTCTGGTTTTCTTAGATCTGGTGTATCTCGCTTTTCTGACCCATTGTTAGTCGTAAGAGTAGGCAGGCAGGTTGTAGAGCTGTCAGATGGGAATGTTTGGAGTCTCTCTAAAGTTGTCAGAGTCCCACCTTTTCTTAGCTGTTCTTTTGCCCCCAACCGTGCTGGGACCTCTCCCTCTAGTTCCAATTCTCGCCACCCTCCTGTTTTTCCTCGTTCATCTCAGTCCAATCCCGTCCAATCTCCTCATTCAAGTTTTTCCCGTCTGAGGAAACCTCCTGTGTGGCATAAAGATTACATTGTTGGTGAATAACCCTTTCTTCCCAGTTTGTTCTCAATGAATAACCTTTTCTTTCCAATTTATTCTCAATGTGATGTGACTGTATTAATTGCTCTGCTTGTATGTATTAACTGTTAAGATCAATGCTTTTCTTTTCTGGTGAGGAGGATGTGTTGTATCCTCGTGCTGTCTGCTGAGCTCGCCTCGCCGCATGCTCTGGAATGTGGAATCCTGTGCCTAGGCATTCCGGTGATTCCAGTGCAGCGGTTGGCGTGGGCTCTACATGTATCGATCTCGCTTCTCTAATAAATCCATATTTATCACCAAAAAGAGAACTGTCAGTTTCCCTCCTTCTTGGATACTTCAGTGAGTTATATGTCCTGTTGTGTAATGTTGATATAGGTGTACAAGTATATTCAATATTGTTCTATTAATCTTTGTCATCATATATGAGTGAATGTATAGGTAAGTGTTTAAATGAGTGTGTAGATATACAAATTAGTGAGTGGGTTTTTAGAAACGTGTGTTGCTGTGTGAGTGATATAAAAAATGGTAGTTTATATTTCATAGTGAGTGATGAAAACTTATACTAGTGTATGATGAGGTGTATCTTATTGTCACGTCGATGATGTAATCCGTGATGTCATTTGAGATGTCATCAGTGATGTCACTGACCATGTCATGAATGATCTAATATGTGACATCATCAGCAGAAGATTGCGGGAGCACGAGTTATAGTTAGTACAACTAACGGTAACAGAGGACTTTCAATGGTTTTGTACGAGTGAAATGTCCTGCTAACTATAACACCCCTAAAATCTATGTTTTTTTCAGTGAATTTCAAAGGCTTTTTAAATGCTAATCCCTAACTATACCATGTCTGAGACCTATGGTTTTTTCACTGTATTTCTAAGGTTTTTTAAATGCTAATTCCTAACTATAACATGTCTGAAAGCTATGTTTTTTTCAGTAAATTTCAAAGGTTTTTTAAATGCTAATTTCTAACTTTAACATATTTGAAACCTATGGTGTTTTCAGTGAATTTCAAAGGTATTGTTATATTTATTTTCTTGATACTGATTTACTACATTTTTTAAAACTATTTTTAGATATTTTATTTTTTTAATTACATTATAAATTACATTGCAAAATATTCTTTCTCAGAATGAATTACTTTAGTTTAAATACTTTTCAAATAGGAAATAGACTTTTAAGAACAGTAGACAACACAATGTCAAACACAATGCAACATTGAGCTCAATGTGAATTTCTAGTTAATTGCAATTAGTTACTTTATGGATTACTTTTCTAACCACAGGACTGGATCCTAGATTCAGTCCTTGGACATCTCCTTTAAACAGTTGAGTGAAAGCGTTTTGGTTACATTAGTGATTTTTAAGGAATATTATTGTATTTTAAAAGTTGAGACATTTTTTCACATATAATTACCAATGTTATCCTATTGGAGGAAATTCACCTAGCAGGTACGTAGTGTCATTGTTACTTTTTCTTACTCAGTGGTGGATCCTGGATCCAACACTGGTGCATCTCCTGTAAACAGTTGAAAGAATGCGTTTAAGTCATACAGGCGATTTTTGGGGAATATTTGTAGTTTGTGAAAATAGACACTTAGAAACTTTTCTGATTAAAACCAGACAATGAATTTCTATAGAAGTAAATACAAGTTACTGGTAAGTACGGTTAGAATTACCTTTGTGGGTCAGTGCTGGGCTAAAAGATGCAGCACTGGGTTCTCTCCTGATAACAAATGAGTAAATCGGAATTCGTTAGGATGATTTTAGGTAAATATTTTAAAGTTCCAAAACTCCACTTAGAAGAATTTCCAGGTGAAACCAGTCAATTTTAGCCTATGGAAGGAAATTCAAGTTACTGGTAAGTATGGTTAGAATTACTTTTCAGGATCAGTACTGGGCTCAAAGATGCGGCACTGAGGTCCCTCCTGCTAACAGGTGAGTAAATCGGAATTCGTAGTACATCCAGTAAGTGCCACAGAGCTGCGTAGCAGAGAAATGTAAAAGGGGCCACGGCCTGGATTGACTCTCTGCAATCCAGCGCAGTGGTGCTTCCTGGAAGCACCTGGTGGGCTACTTGGCCCCCATGGTCCCTCTGGTTTGAAGTGGAATTTTTCCCCTAACTTAAAACGTGCCACAGGGCGTTTTTGCACACATCACGTCAGGCCCGTCCCCTCCCTTCACCACTGTGTAAACGCACCCTGTGGCCATTCTAAGTTGGGAGATTAAGTCCACTTCAATCCTAAGGGTCCCTAGGGTCAAACTAGCCCACTGGGTACCTCCAGTAAGCGCCACAAAGCTGCATTGCAGAGAGGTGTAAAAAGGGTCGTGACCTCTAAACATCTGTCTGCAACACAGCTCCCTGGCGCATGCTGGAGATACCTGTTGGGCTATTTGGCCCTCAGGAACCCTCAGTATTGAAAGAGAATTAATCCCCCAGCATAACTTACATCGCCATAACGAAGAACAGAAGCCGTCATCTATCAATCACATTTCGCATTGAACTTCCTGAAGTCCTCTAAAGCTCCTGGATAAAGGGCTGTATCAGAGTCAAGCAGAACTGAAGTGCCTCTCACCCTGGTAAAAAGAAGAAAACGTGATAAACGCCATTGGCAATGTTAAACAATATACACACAGAAAAAGCTGTATTCACTAAGGACACTGACAAAGCAGACAACAGGAGCAACTGTCTTTACTACATACTGCACAAAGAGGCAACAGTATTAGACAAGAGCAAGGCCAATGACCAGCACAAACTGCAGAGTATGTACATGAGAAGCTGTACAGGCAAGGGGAAAACATCAGGGAACAACAAGGCCAGTGGCCAGCACAAACTGCACAGTATGTACATGAAAAGCTGCCCCAGCAAGGGGCAAACATCAGGGAACAACAAGGCCAGTGGCCAGTCCAATGTGCAGAGTAAGTCCATGAGAAGCTGCACAGTGAAACTGTGCAACTGTAGCCTGCCATGGTCAGCAACACTGTCTGGGGGTAACAATGGGCAATATAGACACCGCAGTGGGAGAGACAGGTGTGTGAGGGGGACACCCACTCAGGATTAGCTAGCTGTCGGACTGAGAGATGGCTCTGTGTCGGGGACAATTAGAGGACTTGACTGCGGAGAGAGAGAAACAGCTGAGGTAGAGGCATCAGTGGCTTGGGCAGCCAGAGGGCTGCTTGGACCACGTGGCGGAGTGGCACGCGGAGGTGGAGTCATGCTGCAGTGAGCCATGGTCTTAGCTGGAAGATTGTGGAGGGGTGCCTTTCCACTTTTTGGGGATGTGAAATGGCTTCCCTGTCTTGGGCGGAGTGGTAAGTGGGTTGGCCAAAACAGGCACACTCTCCACCAAATTTGCATCAGGTGCAGACAGTGGCCGTCCCTCTGGGGACATGCTGGATCCAGTGGTGCACTTGGCATGGCCTTGCCTTTGCCCCATCATTCCCTTTTTACCAGGTGTACCCTCTACAGTGCCCTCCTTTCCCTGCTTTACTGGGCTTTGGGTGGGAGTCGAGGTTGTGGATGAATGTGCCTCATTGGGCTTTGGGTGGGAGTAGAGGCTCTGGATGAATGTGCCTTGGATCTTTTCTTATGTGTACTCCTAGCAGGCAAAACCTTCTCAGTGGGCACGGAAACTGTCTGCTTGTTTGCGAGACGCTTTTGGGAAAGGAGAGTCATTGGCTGGGGATGCCTCTGAGGCATGTGACCCTGAGGTCTGCTTCTTGGCTTTGTGGCCCTTGGTGTCGCCTGATGGGCTTTTGTCTTTGGGCTCTGGGGTGGCTTGAGTCTTTTGTGGAGATGGTGTGTCCGCCCTGGACTGCTTGGGCTGCTGTGTGCTTCATGTGCTGTATAGTGACCTTGAGGTTGGTGGAGCGGGGTCAGATGTGGCCAATGGCAGGGGGGTGGACAAAGGGACTAGAGCTGGACTATGAGAATGTGCTAGATAAAGGGCTGCTGTCACTGTGGAGGACAAAGACTGGACAGTCCAGTGTAGCCCACCCACATCTGAATGTATGCCATCCATGAAAGCAACCACCTGTGCCAACTTTTTGTCATGATCTATGAAGGCATTGAGGAGAGCTGCCTGGCCCACACACAGCTGGCGCAAAAGGTCCAAAGACTCAGCACTGATGGCAGCAGGGGGGACAGGGGCAGCGGTGCCTGGGATGAAGGATACTCCTCCATTCTTACTGGTGCGAACACGAACAGTGGAAGTAGATGGAAGGGTGGGCACTGCACGCTGTGTAGTGGAAGAGAAGGCAGAGTTCCCATTGCCTGTTCCCGCCAACATGGACACATCACCGCTTGCGTTAGATGACGTTGAGCTTTGTGTCTCTGGCTATGATTCCGTCAGCAGACTCCTGTCCCCCTCTGAGGTGCTGGTCACATCTGTGTCACTTGTCTCCTGTGCAGCGGTTGTGCCTGAAGACGCATCCAGCTCAGGTGGTGTCATGCTGCACTGTGCCAACCTGCCAGTGTGAGGGAGAATCCCCAGTGTCATCTCCACCACGATATTGCTCAGCCAGCAGATGTCATCCCACCTCTTGTGACAGTGGGTGCGCCGTCAGTTGGAGATACCCAGAGTCGGCACCTTGCATGCACTGGCCCTCCACATGGCCTTACTTTGAGCTGCAGGCATGGGAGACAAGAGGGGACAAACATCAGTGACACAGTGTAATGTACAAAAATCTCTCAATACAGTAGCATGAGACTGACTCATCTAAAATCCACAGATATATGTATAACAGAGACAATAATGCAACTCACTTGGTACATCATCATGGGAGAACCACAAGTCAATGCATGCAGGTGTGAGGGTGGACACAGTACCTGCCCATCTCATACACATGCAGGATGCCAGAACAGAAAGCCACGTGAAGCCTGCCAACATCTACTGTCCATTTTCAAGGAGAGCAAGACATACATTACATATCAACATATATTTGGGGATAGACTCACTGTGTCCAACACTGCGCAGCCCTCAATGTCCTTGGCCTGTGAATGGCTTACTGTGTCATGGATATCACATTGATGGACATCATCTCACATACCCACACCCTTCTCACTAGCTCTGGTGTGAGAAATCTACAGGGCTGAGATGGCCCATTGATGGAGAGTAATGAAAAAAGACACTTGTAACACTCTGTACATTCAGTGATGTGTCCTTGTCATTTTGGGTGGTGACAGAGCAGGCCAAGTGGGCTCACACTGAGATGGACAACAGGGACCCATACAGCCATTCACACAAGCAATCACTGTCCTGACTCCTGCATTACCAAGTTGCTGCGTCACTGTATGGCTGACAAGACAATACATGTCCCTTAAATCTTGATGTGCAGGTGCTGAAAAGTGGGACATAGGCTACACACCCCTTACCCCTGGAGACAACATGTTAGGCAGTGCATAACACAACCGCACTTCCTCAGTCACATACTGCAGCAGATCAACTTCATGTGTGCCCCCCACAGCACTGTCACTCCCACTCTGGAAGTCTTACCATTTGGAGCACCACATAGCCTGGGATAATGTGTGAGCACCTTGTCCGCCAGGAACTCCACCTCCTTGCTTAAGAAGGGACGGGCACAGATCTTCTCAGTCCTCGCCATGTGACAGCAGCAGCAGCAGTGGGTGGTCAGAGGTCTAAGGCAGCAGTCCCTGGAGGCAGCAGCAGCAGTAGGTGGTGAGGGGTCTCAGGCAGCAGTCCCTGTAGGCAGTGGGTGGTTAGGGGTCTCAGGCAGCAGTCCCTGGAGGCAGCAGAAGGTGAGGGATCTCAGGCAGCAGTCCCTGGAGGCAGCAGCAGTGGCAGTGGGTAGTGGGGGTATCAGGCAGCAGTCCCTGTAGGTAGTGGGTGGTTAGGGGTCTCAGGTAGCAGTCCCTGGAGGCAGCAGAAGGTGAGGGGTCTCAGGCAGCAGTCCCTGGAGGCAGCAGCAGGTGAGGGATCTCAGACAGCAGTGCCTGGAGCCAGTAGGTGGTGAGGGGTTTCAGGCAGCAGTTCCTGGAGGCTGAAGCAGGTGAGGGGTCTCAGGCAGCAGGCTTTGGGTGCAGTGGAAATGTGAGGCTCTCTCCCACACATATATAGCCCCCTGGGTTCATTTCAGTGGTTCTAAGCTGCTGCAATCGGTGTTTCAGGTCTGCCTTTTTTAAATGCATCCAATGACCGGCCCTCGGTGGCGGAGCATGCAATCCGCGATTTTCAACGTTGCATCATGCTACCGCGATTGCGGTTCCCATTGGCTGTAATGGCATGGTCCATAGTGGTGACACACTGCAGAGGCCAGGCGGGCACTACCACGATGGTGCATCTTTCAATTGCATCCAATGTCTGGTCTCACGGTGGTAAAGCCTGCCTACCGTGATTTTCAAAATTGCATCATGCTACCGCGATTGCGGTTTCCATTGGCTGTAAGGGCAAGGTACGTGGTGGTGACACACCGCAGGGACCAGGCTGTGGCTACCGCGATATGTGTGCCGTACTTTCCTATGTCTGACTGTGATTTGGGTGGCAGAGCATGCCAAATACCATTTGACCATGTGTCTATGCCTATAACTACAGCAATTGGGTTTTGGGCATTGGCGTAACACACCACAGGGGCCAGGTGGTAGCTACCGGGATTTGGGTGCCATACATTGACATGAATGACAGCGATTTGGGTGGCGAAGCATGCCAACCGCCATTTGGCAATACATGTATGCCTATCACTACCGCGGTGTGTCTTGGGGCATTGGCGGTGACACACCGTCGGGGACAGGCGGTAGCTACCACAATTTGAGTCCCATACATTGCTATGTCTGACTGTGATTTGGGTGGCGGATCACTTTGACAGCACCTATGGACACGTGTGAAAGGCCAATGTGCAGTTCTCAAAAGTCCACCGTGGCAACACGACCAATGGCACCTGATTGTGCACACAATGCCAATGTCACATTTACCTCACTGCTGACTACACATGCAATGTTTGTGTCTATTCTTCGGAACTTTGGCATGTACTCCCTCACATGTAACTTGTGATATTGCTGGGCATGCCCTCAGAACAGTGTTGTGATGGGTCCTGCAATGGGTACACAGGCAATGTGTGTAAGTGCTGAGCAACTCACAATGATGATTGACTTACTCAACAATGTGCTGATTCGAGTGTCTACTTTTCCGGGCTCATGCACACACCTGTTTATCTTGCACAGACTGTGCTCATTGTGTTGTTGATGTGTGCCCTGTCTGACATATGCCTGAAGGTTTGGCAGGTACTACAGCTAGGTTTGAGACAGTTGTGTTGCTGTTTCACACATATGCTGTGTAAGGTACTCTCAGGGCTGCTCAGGCAAGATGTGGTCATATCCCTTTTGGCAATCTCATATTCTGATATTGTTTTTTAGGTACTTGCTGTTTGGAAGGTGGACAAGTGTACGAGTAGTGTAGCTGAAGGTGTCCCTACATGTAAGGTGTGCTATGAGCTCAACTATGATGCCAGTCATTGTTTCCATTGTGTCAGTCAAAACGTAAGATGTCAGACAAATCTCCTAGTGGATTGCATTGACATATGTCCTCTCTCATCTCACCTAGGAGGAGACCAAATGTGCATCGTCCTTCACAGTTCTGGCTGACATGGAGGATGAGGATGTCATACAGAAATTCTGTCTGGATAGAGACACCCTTAAAGACCTGTGTGCTTTGTTGGAGTCCTATCTGCAGCCTCGCAGGACATATCAGGGTTCTTTCACCCCAATGTCGAAGGTGATGGCAGCCCTGCATTTTTTGCTTCTGGATCATTCCAGTACAAGGTGTCCAGCGCAGGTGGGATATCACAACCTATGTTCAGCATGGTGCTGCGTGATGTCCTGTCCGCTATGATGATCTACAAGGACAGATACATCCATTTCCCCAGGGGGCCTGAATTGGCGGATGTGAAGGGAGATTTCTATGCCCTTGGATACATCCCCCATGTTGTTGGTGCCACTGACTTCACCCATGTTGGCCTGGTTCAACCACAGGCACATGAGCACATCTACATGAATCGTAAACATGTCCACTCCATAAATGTGCAAGTGGTGTGTCAGGCAGATACGATCATCTCACACATGTTTTCCAGGCTCGGCCCATGACTCATACATCATGCGCAACAGCATTGTACCACAGCTGACCACTAATCGGCATTCCTGAGCGTGCATGGCTTGTGGGTGAGTTTGCATAGTCAATAGCATGCTGTGTGTGTGACATGCTGTCCTCTGCCACAGTGACGTTACAAGGTTTCTCTGTGTTCCTCACATCTAGGTGACTCTGCATATCCCAACCGTCCTTGGTTACTAAGCCCACTTCGGAATCACTGGACACCAGCTTATGTCCCCTACAATGATACCCATGGGAGGACAAGTTGTGTGGTGGAGCGTACTTTTGGACTCCTGAAGTCATGGTTTCGCTGCCTGGACAAGACCGGTGGTGCACTGATGTACTCCCCGAGGAAGGTATGTGAGATTGTAGTAGCATGCTGCATGCTCCACAACCTAGCCATTCGAAAGGAGAACCCCCTGCTCCTAGAAGCTGACGAGCAGCCGGGTCCCGCCTGCAAACCAACCTGTGTGCACTGATGAGGGCAGTGGAGAGGAGGAAGGTGTCGACCCGCGTCAACAGCTCATCATCTACTTCACTTGAAGGTAAGTGACAATGTACAATGGACCCATTGTCTGATAATGCTGTTGTTGTGTAGGTGTATGTTAGCTTTGTGGCTGCAGCGGGTTGTTGACTTTGAGGTGGCTGACAATGTTTCTGGGACATGGTAGTTTGGAACTTCTACAGGATGTGTATGTTGGCACTTGTTGCTCATTGTGATGAGTGCAAGTTGGATTAGCTTGATGGTAAGTTCTGTGTGATGTCTGTGATGCCACACC
>NW_028255572.1:0-32500 GCF_964263255.1 Lissotriton vulgaris
TTCCGTGAATGAAAGTGAGAGCTGCCCCCCGTTGGGGTGTTGTGATGCAGGTTACAGATGTACTAATTCTGTTTTTTGATGACGAGTCCTTTTGTATCGCTAAAACTTCAATAAATAAAATGTAATATATATATATATTTTTTAACATTTAGTTTCAATAATAGCCAAGCCAAGACAAGCTCAGTTCTTCATGATCCTTACAGGAGCCCGGCTGGGCACCGACAGCACCAATCACAACGCTGCCATTGCAGCATTGTGTTTGGCTGAGGAGGGGGAGGCTGCCTGTGGAAAACGCAGAACTTGCCAGGATCTGAGGAGGCTGCGCATGACCATGGGGAAGGTACGTTTTTTTTATTGCAATTGGCATCCCTCGCCCCCCACCGCCGGTCATGACGGCCATGACTAGGCACAAAGCATCTAAAACTATTAAATGGCCTGAGGTTTCAGACTGTTACGTGGGGGATAGGTGGTTGGGCTTAAAACTGAGAACTGCCCTGCGAGCTGTGAAACGGTCTCAAGGGCATATTATCAAGAACTGCGATAAAAATTATCGCCGCTTTTGCAGCAGTAAACTGCCGCTAAAGCGGCAGGTTCTGGTGTTAACCTGGGCTTCTATGGGAACTCACAAGGGAATATTATGAAGCCCATAATCGCCGCTTTAGCAGCAGTTTCCTGCCGCTAAAGCGGCAATAGTTTTATCGCCATTCTTGATAATCAGTTTCTAAACTGCTTTTCAGTGTAAGTTGGAACCAAATTATTAGCTGGCCCGCTGTCTGGGTAGGTGTTGAAAATTGAGACTGGCCTAGGGTGGTAGATGGGGAATTGGTAAACTCTGCTGGAGCGATCGCAAAGTGTTAACTGTCCATCTCCCTGCCAGATAGCACCTCAGACTGTTAACTGCCTCGTTTAAAATAAGAAGTTGCATACAACCACCTCAGATGGCAGTGCTAAGTTACTGTAGTCCACAAAACAGGTGATGGACCGAATGTGGATCAATGTCACACATTCACCCCAGTCCAAAGATCTGGGCCCAAATCCATCGTTTGTTTGCACTCCACACCACCCTGGGTTAGACAATGGCGATATGCAAATCAGCTCTGACCCTGTGCCCCATGGGAAAAGTCCAGTCTGAACTACAAAAGCCATGTCCTTCCCAGAACGGAATCAAGAATCCGAGGACCGGACCGGTTTCGAGGTAACACCTCTCATCAGCCCGGCTAGCTTGACTCCAGTGGTGTGGAGTGCCTGGGACCCACGTCTGGGCATCCCCAGCGCACCCATGGCGGATTTTGCAAACAAAACAGGTGATGAACCGAATGTGGATCAATGTCACACATTCACCCCAGTCCAAAGATCTGGGCCCAAATCCATCGTTTTTTTGCACTCCACACCACCCTGGGTTAGACAATGGCGATATGCAAATCAGCTCTGATCCTGTGCCCCATGGGAACAGTCCAGTCCGAACTACAAAAGCCATGTCCTTCCCAGAACGGAATCAAGCATCCGAGGACCGGACCGGTTTCGAGGTAACACCTCTCATCAGCCCGGCTAGCTTGACTCCAGTGGTGTGGAGTGCCTGGGACCCACGTCTGGGCATCCCCAGCGCACCCATGGCGGATTTTGCAAACAAAACAGGTGATGGACCGAATGTGGATCAATGTCGCACATTCACCCCAGTCCAAAGATCTGGGCCCAAATCCATCGTTTTTTTGCACTCCACACCACCCTGGGTTAGACAATGGCGATATGCAAATCAGCTCTGACCCTGTGCCCCATGGGAACAGTCCAGTCCCAACTACAAAAGCCATGTCCTTCCCAGAACGGAATCAAGCATCCGAGGACCGGACCGGTTTCGAGGTAACACCTCTCATCAGCCCGGCTAGCTTGACTCCAGTGGTGTGGAGTGCCTGGGACCCACGTCTGGGCATCCCCAGCGCACCCATGGCGGATTTTGCAAACAAAACAGGTGATGGACCGAATGTGGATCAATGTCACACATTCACCCCAGTCCAAAGATCTGGGCCCAAATCCATCGTTTTCTTGCACTCCACACCACCCTGGGTTAGACAATGGCGATATGCAAATCAGCTCTGACCCTGTGCCCCATGGGAACAGTCCAGTCCGAACTACAAAAGCCATGTCCTTCCCAGAATGGAATCAAGCATCCGAGGACCGGACCGGTTTCGAGGTAACACCTCTCATCAGCCCGGCTAGCTTGACTCCAGTGGTGTGGAGTGCCTGGGACCCACGTCTGGGCATCCCCAGCGCACCCATGGCGGATTTTGCAAACAAAACAGGTGATGGACCGAATGTGGATCAATGTCACACATTCACCCCAGTCCAAAGATCTGGGCCCAAATCCATCGTTTTTTTGCACTCCACACCACCCTGGGTTAGACAATGGCGATATGCAAATCAGCTCTGACCTTGTGCCCCATGGGAACAGTCCAGTCCGAACTACAAAAGCCATGTCCTTGCTAGAACGGAATCAAGCATCCGAGGACCGGACCGGTTTCGAGGTAACACCTCTCATCAGCCCGGCTAGCTTGACTCCAGTGGTGTGGAGTGCCTGGGACCCACGTCTGGGCATTCCCAGCGCACCCATGGCGGATTTTGCAAACAAAACAGGTGATGGACCGAATGTTGATTAATGTCACACATTCACCCCAGTCCAAAGATCTGGGCCCAAATCCATCGTTTTTTTGCACTCAACACCACCCTGGGTTAGACAATGGCGATATGCAAATCAGCTCTGACCCTGTGCCCCATGGGAACAGTCCAGTCCGAACTACAAAAGCCATGTCCTTCCCAGAACGGAATCAAGCATCCGAGGACCGGACCGGTTTCGAGGTAACACCTCTCATCAGCCCAGCTAGCTTTACTCCAATGGTGTGGAGTGCCTGGGACCCACGTCTGGGCATCCCCAGCGCACCCATGGCGGATTTTGCAAACAAAACAGGTGATGGACCGAATGTGGATCAATGTCACACATTCACCCCAGTCCAAAGATCTGGGCCCAAATCCATCGTTTTTTTGCACTCCACACCACCCTGGGTTAGACAATGAGTCAAGCTAGCCGGGCTGATGAGAGGTGTTACCTTGAAACCGGTCCAGTCCTCGGATGCTTGATTCCGTTCTGGGAAGGACATGGCTTTTGTAGTTCGGACTGGACTGTTCCCATGGGGCACAGGGTCAGAGCTGATTTGCATATAGCCATTGTCTAACCCAGGGTGGTGTGGAGTGCAAAAAAAGATGGATTTGGGCCCAGATCTTTGGACTGGGGTGAATGTGTGACATTGATCCACATTCGGTCCATCACCTGTTTTGTTTGCAAAATCCGCCATGGGTGCGCTGGGGATGCCCAGACGTGGGTCCCAGGCACTCCACACCACTGGAGTCAAGCTAGCCGGGCTGATGAGAGGTGTTACCTCGAAACCGGTCCGGTCCTAGGATGCTTGATTCCGTTCTGGGAAGGACATGGCTTTTGTAGTTCGGACTGGACTGTTCCCATGGGGCACAGGGTCAGAGCTGATTTGCATATCGCCATTGTCTAACCCAGGGTGGTGTGGAGTGCAAAAAAATGATGGATTTGGGCCCAGATCTTTGGACTGGGGTGAATGTGTGACATTGATCCACATTCGGTCCATCACCTGTTTTGTTTGCAAAATCCCCCATGGGTGCGCTGGGGATGCCCAGACGTGGGTCCCAGGCACTCCACACCACTGGAGTCAAGCGGGCCAGGTCCGATGAGAGGTGTTACCTCGAAACCGGTCCGGTCCTCGGATGCTTGATTCCGTTCTGGGAAAGACATGGCTTTTGTAGTTCGGACTGGACTGTTCCCATGGGGCACAGGGTCAGAGCTGATTTGCATATCGCCATTGTCTAACCCAGGGTGGTGTGGAGTGCAAAAAAACGATGGATTTGGGCCCAGATCTTTGGACTGGGGTGAATGTGTGACATTGATCCACATTCGGTCCATCACCTGTTTTGTTTGCAAAATCCGCCATGGGTGCGCTGGGGATGCCCAGATGTGGGTCCCAGGCACTCCACACCACTGGAGTCAAGCTAGCCGGGCTGATGAGAGGTGTTACCTTGAAACCGGTCCGGTCCTCGGATGCTTGATTCCGTTCTGGGAAGGACATGGCTTTTGTAGTTCGGACTGGACTGTTCCCATGGGGCACAGGGTCAGAGCTGATTTGCATATCGCCATTGTCTAACCCAGGGTGGTGTGTAGTGCAAAAAAACGATGGATTTGGGCCCAGATCTTTGGACTGGGGTTAGTGTGTGACATTGATCCACATTCGGTCCATCACCTGTTTTGTTTGCAAATTCCGCCCTAAGTGCGCTGGGGATGCCCAGACGTGGGTCCCAGGCACTCCACACCACTGGAGTCAAGCTAGCCGGGCTGATGAGAGGTGTTACCTCGAAACCGGTCCGGTCCTCGGATGCTTGATTCCGTTCTGGGAAGGACATGGCTTTTGTAGTTCGGACTTGACTGTTCCCATGGGGCACAGGGTCAGAGCTGATTTGCATATCGCCATTGTTTAACCCAGGGTGGTGTGGAGTGCAAAAAAACGATGGATTTGGGCCCAGATCTTTGGACTGGGGTGAGTGTGTGACATTGATCCACATTCGGTCCATCACCTGTTTTGTTTGCAAATTCCGCCCTAAGTGTGCTGGGGATGCCCAGACGTGGGTCCCAGGCACTCCACACCACTGGAGTCAAGCTAGCCGGGCTGATGAGAGGTGTTACCTCGAAACCGGTCCGGTCCTCGGATGCTTGATTCCGTTCTGGGAAGGACATGGCTTTTGTAGTTCGGACTGGACTGTTCCCATGGGGCACAGGGTCAGAGCTGATTTGCATATAGCCATTGTTTAACCCAGGGTGGTGTGGAGTGCAAAAAAACGATGGATTTGGGCCCAGATCTTTGGACTGGGGTGAGTGTGTGACATTGATCCACATTCGGTCCATCACCTGTTTTGTTTGCAAATTCCACCCTAAGTGCGCTGGGGATGCCCAGACGGGGTCCCAGGCACTCCACACCACTGGAGTCAAGCTAGCCGGGCTGATGAGAGGTGTTACCTCGAAACCGGTCCGGTCCTCGGATGCTTGATTCCGTTCTGGGAAGGACATGGCTTTTGTAGTTCGGACTGGAATGTTCCCATGGGGCGCAGGGTCAGAGCTGATTTGCATATCGCCATTGTCTAACCCAGGGTGGTGTGGAGTGCAAAAAAACGATGGATTTGGGACCAGATCTTTGGACTGGGGTGAATGTGTGACATTGATCCACATTCGGTCCATCACCTGTTTTGTTTGCAAATTCAACCCTAAGTGCGCTGGGGATGCCCAGACGTGGGTCCCAGGCACTCCACACCACTGGAGTCAAGCTAGCCGGGCTGATGAGAGGTGTTACCTCGAAACCGGTCCGGTCCTCGGATGCTTGATTCCGTTCTGGGAAGGACATTGCTTTTGTAGTTCGGACTGGACTGTTCCCATGGGGCACAGGGTCAGAGCTGATTTGCATATCGCCATTGTCTAACCCAGGGTGGTGTGTAGTGCAAAAAAACGATGGATTTGGGCCCAGATCTTTGGACTGGGGTGAGTGTGTGACATTGATCCACATTCGGTCCATCACCTGTTTTGTTTGCAAATTCCGCCCTAAGTGCGCTGGGGATGCCCAGACGTGGGTCCCAGGCACTCCACACCACTGGAGTCAAGCTAGCCGGGCTGATGAGAGGTGTTACCTCGAAACCGGTCCGGTCCTCGGATGCTTGATTCCGTTCTGGGAAGGACATGGCTTTTGTAGTTCGGACTTGACTGTTCCCATGGGGCACAGGGTCAGAGCTGATTTGCATATTGCCATTGTTTAACCCAGGGTGGTGTGGAGTGCAAAAAAACGATGGATTTGGGCCCAGATCTTTGGACTGGGGTGAGTGTGTGACATTGATCCACATTCGGTCCATCACCTGTTTTGTTTGCAAATTCCGCCCTAAGTGTGCTGGGGATGCCCAGACGTGGGTCCCAGGCACTCCACACCACTGGAGTCAAGCTAGCCGGGCTGATGAGAGGTGTTACCTCGAAACCGGTCCGGTCCTCGGATGCTTGATTCCGTTCTGGGAAGAACATGGCTTTTGTAGTTCGGACTGGACTGTTCCCATGGGGCACAGGGTCAGAGCTGATTTGCATATCGCCATTGTCTAACCCAGGGTGGTGTGGAGTGCAAAAAAACGATGGATTTGGGCCCAGATCTTTGGACTGGGTTGAGTGTGTGACATTGATCCACATTCGGTCCATCACCTGTTTTGTTTGCAAATTCCGCCCTAAGTGTGCTGGGGATGCCCAGACGTGGGTCCCAGGCACTCCACACCACTGGAGTCAAGCAAGCCGGGCTGATGAGAGGTGTTACCTCGAAACCGGTCCGGTCCTCGGATGCTTGATTCCGTTCTGGGAAGTACATGGCTTTTGTAGTTCGGACTGGACTGTTCCCATGGGGCACAGGGTCAGAGCTGATTTGCATATCGCCATTGTCTAACCCAGGGTGGTGTGTAGTGCAAAAAAACGATGGATTTGGGCCCAGATCTTTGGACTGGGGTGAATGTGTGACATTGATCCACATTCGGTCCATCACCTGTTTTGTTTGCAAATTCCGCCCTAAGTGCGCTGGGGATGCCCAGACGTGGGTCCCAGGCACTCCACACCACTGGAGTCAAGCTAGCCGGGCTGATGAGAGGTGTTACCTCGAAACCGGTCCGGTCCTCGGATGCTTGATCCCGTTCTGGGAAGGACATGGCTTTTGTAGTTCGGACTGGACTGTTCCCATGGGGCACAGGGTCAGAGCTGATTTGCATATCGCCATTGTCTAACCCAGGGTGGTGTGGAGTGCAAAAAAACGATGGATTTGGGCCCAGATCTTTGGACTGGGGTGAGTGTGTGACATTGATCCACATTCGGTCCATCACCTGTTTTGTTTGCAAATTCCGCCCTAAGTGCGCTGGGGATGCCCAGACGTGGGTCCCAAGCACTCCACACCACTGGAGTCAAGCTAGCCGGGCTGATGAGAGGTGTTACCTCGAAACCGGTCCGGTCCTCGGATGCTTGATTCCGTTCTGGGAAGGACATGGCTTTTGTAGTTCGGACTGGACTGTTCCCATGGGGCACAGGGTCAGAGCTGATTTGCATATCGCCATTGTCTAACCCAGGGTGGTGTGGAGTGCAAAAAAACGATGGATTTGGGCCCAGATCTTTGGACTGGGGTGAGTGTGTGACATTGATCCACATTCGGTCCATCACCTGTTTTGTTTGCAAGTTACTGCAGTCCAGCAAAGGGGAAATAAATGGGAATGTTCTTGAAGTTTACTGCTCTCTGGCCAGATGAAAAGAAATCTTAATGTTTAACTGCCTTTTGACGTGGAATTAGGGGGTATATACCACTAGTATCTCCCTGTTTAGACAAGGTGGAGGTAGACAGTGGGACTCTCCTTGTAGTTCCCCTCGAGGACCGCAGCCCTGTGAACGTTCATTGATGCTAACCTCCCTCCCCGGCCCTGTATTCGGGAGTTGGCGTAGGAGACGTGCATACAGAACCATTTAGCCTTGATCTGAAACTGCCAACTGGAGGGTACTGACCCCCACCTCTCCCTTAACTCCTTCCCCGTGGGGCTAATGCCCCCGCGGTGCAGGGGGGAGGGAGCGGTGCTTGTGACAAGCTCAGCTCATCATGCTGCACAGTGGAGCTGTGCTCATGACGAGCTGAGCTCGTCACAACTTCGCCCACTCAATGGAACGCCCTGCACAGTAGGGGAATTATCCCCGCGTGGGCGTTCCACGGCGACTATGACGAGCTCAGCTTGTCATGAGCACAGCTCCACTGTGCCTCATAAGCGCCAAAGGGGTTAAAGGCCTCTGTGAAACCACAAACTGAGGGCTACAGTCAGATTGTACTGCACTGTACCATACTTTGAATTTTTGCAAAGCCAGCAACGCACACTTCAAGCATTTCCAGGCCTCAGGGTTCGGAGGAGAGGCAAACCTAGCAATACTTCTTTTCTTACGGCTTACAAGATTGTTGCCTCCTTTGTTTCATATGAGACATTTTCCACAATTGGTAGCAGGACTGATTATTTTAAATCAATGTTTTTTTTGTAAATAGATGTATGGCGGTATATTATTTTTTATTCTGCAAAATACTTATTGATCAATGTTAAAAATGTCATATGTCACGGACCGGCGATGGAAATCATTCGGTATATGTTTAACTGTAATCTTATTTTGAAAACACTTTATATTGGGAGAATGATGTGCTTGGATTATTCAGCGGTGGTTTGCTTTACAGTTGCCAGGTCTGCTTCGCTGATTCCGGTGTTTACTACTAGTCTTTCTCATTAGAGGGGAAGGTGAGGGAATGGCGTGGCTCATCGGCACTATGACTTGGTTGTTTTGGTAAGGTGTGATTGGATGTCTGGTTGAAAACAAAAAACCCTTATTCGCATGTTCGCACCATGCTTGCAGGAGGCTGCTATGTAGAACTCGCCGCCTTTAACTGACATCTCATGAAGAATGTGAATGGCACAGACCGGGGCAGACTCGAGCTACGTGTGATTCAGAGATTGTTACTGCAGTATTTTATTTGTGTATTCGTTTTAAACATGTACCATGGCAGCCCCACCCAACCCCTTGTGAGTTGTGTGTAGTGTCACGGGTTAGATGAAGGGGATAAGCTGTACTTACTGGCTGAGACAAGTTGTCATTTTACTGTTGCTTCAATAATGAAATATACTGCAGGTGCAGCCCCTGCCATTCAATAAAAGAAAAATAAATTAGATCAACTGTGACTGCCAGATGAGTGTAAAACATATTTAGGTGTTTTAGTGGGTATGCTGCTCTCCTGGGCAGTGGGGCGGCAGTGGGTGGTGTAGCGCGGCGGGGCCACGTGGAAGGTAGGCCGCAGCTGCACTTCAGGAAAAGAGGTACGACACGTTTGTTTTACTTTCTTGGCCAGAAGACCCCGAGCGGTCTCAAGCCATTTATTTATCCCCCTGGGTTGAGCCGGCCCTGAGGGGTGTATGCATGCGTGTATGTGGATACATTGTAGGAGAGAGCACGGGTGTCTCTCAGCAGGTGGGATCACAGCCTTCGTGGCATGTTCAGAACTGCTCATATGCCATTTACCACTATCTAGATGGTTGTCAGTTTTTCCTGTCATTACTGGGAACAATAAGCAGCAATTGCTCTGTTGCCAATATGATTTTCGTTCAAAATTTGCATAGCTCTAAGATCCTAGTTAGGGACGCCAAGGCGCTAGACACTCTAAACAATGTGATTGTACCCCGTGAGGTGGATGGTTTGCACTGAGCAGGTCACTGTGAATGAGTTGTCTACATACACTTTACACAGGCACTACGCTGATGAAAGGCCGGTGTTGCTGACAGCTGTGCCACTCGGCATCTCACTGAGCAAACAGATGCCTATGTCACGGTACAAGGTGTTTGTTTGGCCCTTTTATATAGTGCATTATGTGCACACTTGTACAGAGGGAATTAGACAGCTTCATAAGAGAATGGGAAGACTTACACAATAATAGCTATTATCATACTTAATGGTTTGCTAAGAATTACAGGATAATGAGCGGAACAACTGGGCTTCGAGATCATCTCTTATGTTGATGATACTCAGCTCATGTTCTCGGTCTGCACTGATATAGTAGCAGAGAAAGCAGGGTTTGCCAAAGGAATGCTTGAGATCTCCAGCTGGATGATGCAGAACTGTCTCCAGCTGAATCCTGGCAAGACCGAGATAATGCTATTGGGCAAAGCCACAGCCAGCTGGTCGGATGAGTGGTGGACCGCCCAATTGGGAGTGGCCCCAGTTCCGACTCAATGTGTCAAAAACCGAAGGCTAAAACTAGATCAGTCTTTATCCATGAAAGACCATATTGCCGCAACAACCAGCTCATGCTACTACAGCCTGCGTATGCTGCGCAAAATCCTCCTTTTTATGCCGACTACCCATCACAAAACCAGGTCCAGGATATGGTCATCAGCCGCCTGGATTACCGCATTACGCACTGTTGGCAGGAGTTGGAAAGACCCTGCAGTACAAACTGCAGGTGATTCAAAATACTGCAGCCAGGATGGTATTGAATCGCCCAGCGGGTACCGCATCGGTGCCTTTACTGCGCGAACTCCACTGGCTATCAGTGAGAAAAAGATCGTATTTTTAGATTGGTTGCCTCACTTACACAGCACTTAGGGGAAGAGGTCCCAAATACCTCCAAAATAGACTTACCAAACACGTACCTCACAGAAATCTCAGATCTTGGGCGCGGGTCTCCTACAAGTACCGAGGGGTCGCTCTGGAGGAAAATCTTTCTAGTACCTAGCTCCAAGGTACTGGAATGAGCTACCAGATCTCCTTTGCAAAATTGATATCTACAGCACATTCAGGAAACAGCTAAAAGCCTTCCTAAGCTAATCTTACTTGTCTTTCCTTTCAGCTTCAGGAACACTGCTAGTCAGTGCCGAGATGCCCCCGGGCGAGTCGAGTGCAATAAAAGAATAATTAACAATAACATAACAATAACAAGCCGGGATTCGAGCGGGACTCTCCGGGACCAAGGTTGCAGCCCTAGCACTTGGCCACATTTCCTCTCACGTGGGGACACTTCAGGACCCGTATCATCTACAAACCTCGAAGGCATATCGGTACCTTCTTTTCAAGGCACTGTATCTCTTGAAAAAGAAAGCGTTGTTAGTGAATCAGACTTGAACTCAGTGGTGTGCTTGAGTGACCTCTATCCAACTGCTGTGGGGTGCGCAATGTGGGGAGAATGGCAGGTTCCGGGTAGAGTTGAAAAGATTGAAATCAGTACGTTGGATCTTTTCTGCAAGGCAGTCAACAGCCAAAGCTGCCACAATTAAACCTACCTCCTGAGTTTAAGGGAGAGCTGGTCTAACCTTGTAACTGCATGCACTAGAATCAGGATTCTGAACCGTAACCAGTTAAGCAATGAAAGGTTAACAACTTTGATAGTTACAAAATCTAAGCAGGAAGGCAAAACATTACTATTAGATGGTCTGAGACACAATGTTTTTCTAAAATGTTTTATGACCCTGCAGGACAAGCTAGCAGTTCTCCACAGATGGCTGTCAGTAAGCTCGAAGCACAGATATCAGCAAGGAGTGTGCAACACAGCTTGCTCTACACTGTCAGAGGAAGCTCTTAAACTGATAGAGCACGTGTTGTCTGAGGACTTATGAGGAAGACTCATATAGATTCATCACAAGGCTGATATAAATGCAATGAATTAAGGTCTTTGGGCAGATATTGAACTGATCCTTTATACATATTAGAATCGGGGCCTCTAGACATATCAGGCAGGGGTGTAACACAGGCACCTGAAAAAGTGCTGTGCACCTTGATTTGCTGCAAAGAGCGATAGCAGACAATGTCTGGATAACTTGTAAGTTATACAGGTAATTGTTGGAAATGGCCCTTTTTGAGGTATTATCCCCAAACGTTTTGCTTCTTCCTCCTTTGTTTTTCCTGACCTGTGGTTGTTGGCTATAGGACTCTGGGCACTTTACCACTGCTGATCAGTGCTAAAGTGCATATGCCCTCTTTGTAACTTGTTATGGTGACTGGTTATCCATGATTGGTACATTCGTTTTACCAGTAGGTTCCTAGTAAAGTGCACAGAATGTGACAGGGCTGGTAATTCAAATGTTACTAGTGGACCTGCAGCAGTGATTGTGCCACTCACATGAGTAGCCCTAAAGAGATGTCTCAGGCCTTCCACCGCAGTGCCTGTGAGCAGTTTACTAACTGCCATGTCGACCTGGCCAGTGTACCCACTTGCCAAGCTTACCCTTCCTTTTTCTTACATAGAGGACACCCCTATGGTTGGCCCAAGGTACCCCACTGGGCAAGGTGCAGCGTATGTAAAAAGTATGTCATGCATTAGTGTGTAGCATGTCCTGATAGTGAAATACTGCCAATTTCGTTTTTCCCTATTGAAAGGCTATCTTGCCCATAGGACAGCATGGGTAATGCTGTGTACATGTTTACCTGCAAATCTGCCAATAGGAGTGAGATAGAGACTTGGAGTCTGGTATCCCTGAACTCAGATTTTAATAACAGGGCTATTTTCTTGTTCAAACTTTCTGTGTGTCTCTGCCTGTTTGTGGATCTGAATTTTGAGTGGTGGGAGGAGTAGCACCTGGGTCTGAATAGGGCTGTGCCTGCCTTCTACAATGCTTGCTCCACCTCCTGCGGTGCATCTGAAGACCCTGGCCCACATTCACAAAGGAAAAAATTGTGCACTGGCAGAGTGCACCCAAAACTGGTTTGGATTGGGTCCTGGACCCCTCACACATAGAGAACAAAGACTTTAGGTGTATGAATATGAGAACTGAAACCCCTGAACAGACTACTGCGTGATCAAGCGGAACCTGTTACCAAAGAGACCAGTTGAAGAGACTGAGGTGAAGGACTGCCCTTGCTTTTTTGTCGTGGCTGACCTGCAGTTTGCTGTTTCTACTGAGGAAAGGACAAAGGGACTTTGCTGTGTGCTGTGTCCATCTCAGGAAAAGTTTCCAAGGGCCTTAGAAGAGCTGGCCTTCTGTTTCTGAAGTCCCAGGCACAAAAGGACTTCACCCCCAGCTTCCCTGAAATTCCTTGCTCGGATTTCTAGCCTGCCAGGAGGTGCCTGTAACTGTGTGTGAGGCCCTTTGCTGTAGGTAACTGGAAGCACAACGCAATGAGGGAGAAGCATGTCGCCGCCACAGCAGCCGCTGTTGCATTGCCGAGGAAGCATGCCGCCATGGCCGCCGTTCGCACAGCATCACCGGAGAAGCATGTTGCATGGCCGTCGCATCGCTGAGGAAGCGTGTCACCACCATCGCTGATCGCATCCGTGGAGAAGCGTGTCGCTAGGCCTGTCGGTTTTCAGGAAACCATTGATTTTGCCGCACAACCGTTGGGCGTCCATGCATCACCTCCACATTTTCGCATCGCATCAAAGACGCAACTTTGACGCATAGCACCGGATCCTCGCAATGCTTCGAGGCCCCATCATGACGCATCGTAACTGGAGCGGAAGAAGAATCAACGCATCGCCTTCTCTTTGCCCTTCTTGTGTGTTCTGCGTTATGCATCCCAGGTACTTTGAGAGTAAAGTGTTGAATTAACCATCTACAAGTTTTATTTTGCGACAACAATGTATGTTGGATTTTTGTCGTTTTGGTCTTGTTTAGTTTAGTTTGGATGAAGATATTTTATTTTTACAAACTGGTGTGGTGTCCATTTGTGGTGTTTTAACTGGGTTACTGTGAGTGTTAGTACAAGTACTCTACACATTGCCTTTGGGATAAGCCTGTCTGCTCGTGCTAAGCTACCAAGGGGGTGAGCAGGGATTATCTATAATGTGTTTCCCCCTTAACCTGACTAGAAGCAAGGGTCCCTATTTGGTCAAAGGTACCTACCTCTGCCAACTAGAGACCCCCATTTCTAACAGTGATATATACCAGGTTGAACAGTTTTATTTCAGAAAGATATGGACCATTTTTATGTGTTTCAGTATTTTAAGTCTACCCTTTCACGGTTGCTTTATAAACCTTCATCCTTTCTCAAATATGCTTAACAATTAACCATTTGCTCACTTCCTTTTCAAAAATTTCCCCAGGGGGAAAATCCCCTTCGTGACTTTTAGGTTCACTCTCTGCGCTGACTCATCGCAGGGCAGTCATCCCGAACTTTTACTCCTCACCACTTTCAAATGTCACCAGTTGCCACTCATCATGGCTCTATTTTGTCAACTAAGAGAAGACTATTAAGAATTCACAAAGCTGCTGCTAGATTACTCCTACATGTAAAGCCCCAGAAACACATCTTTCTTGCCTTGAGGGTGCTACACTAGTTACCAGTTGTCAGCAGGCCCTCCTTCAAGATGCTTTATATCACACACAAAGCAATACATGGCAAAGGGCCACTCTTTATCAGCAAGAAAACCAACCAATGCATACAACAAAGGAACTTTTACTCATAACTCTGACACACAAGCAAACAAATATCAATGGAATAGTTTCTCTGTTCAAGCAGCCAAACTATGGAATTCCCTACCTGAAAGTATAAGACCAACAGACAACCATCTCCACTTCTGAAGATTAGTCATAAGCTGCCTCTTCCTCACATGACGACTATACTTACAACTTAAGATTGTACCATAAAAGTATACTCAGACCTGACAAACTACTTTTCACGTTATGTAAAAGTACTGTTGTTAAACAAATACACGTCATTTTACTTTGATCTATGACTTCTGTAATAAGCAGACACATTTATATAAGTGGAAATTATATTTTACACTACAGGATAAATGTGTATATCAGACCATGTCAAAATTGCTGCACATATACGTTCATAGAAAAAGGGTTATGCCTTCTACCAATAACTAGAAAAAGTGACATGTATAACATAAATGTCAATTATAGTCATTTGAAATCATAAAAATTTAACAAATAATACAGTTTGACAGCAGACCATATAAATATTGCCACTTCAATATACATATGAGTATTAATATAGGGCAGTCTAATCAAATGAACAATACTTTGCCAAGCATTGTGTGTGTCTGTGTAAATAAATAAATAAATAAATAAGTGCAGTCCATTCCCATTCATTTGCCCATGCAAAGGAAATTGAGCGATAATATATATATATATATATATATATATATATATATATATATATATATATATATATATATATATATATATATATATATATATTACCTACTGGCAATAGCCAGTAGGTATATATAGTTAGGATTATTTGTCTATGGAACTTTTGAAAATTCTATGTCTAATAACTTTGGCGTTTGTGGACGGAATCGGCTGAAATTTTCAGGAAAATGGCACATTTTGTTTCTGAGCAGCCCCTGAAAATTTGGGGGGGTTTCGTCAGGGGGGGCGAGAAAAAAGGGGGGTCCCAATACACGTTTTTCCCATGTTAATTTCCATAGGGCCTTTGGCCTCACTTTTAGCTCGAACGGCTGAATGGATTTGCACGAAACCTGGCAAAATTGTAGGGACTGTTAGCCCGATGTGCCTTTGCTAGGTCTCAATATATGTGCTCCAGTGGATTTTGAGAAATTAACGTTCAAAACAAGATATATATCTGTAACAGCGCTCAGGGCTGCGCTCCGGTCCGCTTACTTTTCGCGAAACGGAACTTTGCGATGAGAATCTGATTGGCTCCCCGGTGTCTGTCAACATTCTAAACAGTCCGGAGCGGCCGCCATCTTATCTCTCGGTAGGATCGAGAGAGAAGAAGAGGTGAAAAACGAAGGGGGAATTTAATGAAAGGGGGCAAGGTATACCCCTCTTGACCCCCTAGGAATGTTGTTGGGGTTATTAAAGGGTCCCGTGGGGAAAAAAAAAATATATATATATTTTTCACGGTAGAAGCGCTTCACGGGCCGCGAACTGGGCCTCAAACTGGTAGCGAAACGGGAATTCGCCATTTTGTGCTTCGTTTTAATTAAATTACTAGGTATAAGGGGGTGCGGGAGACGTATCCTAATCCCCTATGTTTTCTGAGGGTGGCTGAGGAGGCTCATATATGTTGATACATCTCTTCCAGCGGCTGTGCGTGAGCTTTTTTTTTTTTTGCTGCGTGACGTCTGTTAACGTTCGATTCGATGGAAATCAGGAAGTGTTGACCGCCAATTTGTCACTGCGATAAAATATTTTGTTATAAATGAATCCTTAGGGGGGCGTGGCCAAGATGGCGGAGTGAGCAGACGTGCTCTGTCGGAGCTCCCGCCGCCGGCCGTTAACTTTAGCATTATTTCCAGCAAACGCCCTGAACCGAGCACTTCCCCGGCGGGCCTGAGGCCGGCATTGCGGTGGGGGGGTGCAGGACGGTTGTACTGCCGGTTCCCGGCGTGGAACCCCGGCTGGACCCGGCCCGGAGACTTGGCGGCGCTGAGGGCCTGAGGAGAGCGTGGCAGGACAACGAGGCCGCGGGAGGCGGAGCTTACACGCCGATTCGAGCGTGCCTGTGCCCGGCGCCTGCTGCGACGGCGAGCCCGGCCCGCGCTGTTGAGCGCGAGGCCCCTGTGATCACCTGTCGGGGGCTTCTGCGGGCTCGCCACACCGACCTGCTGCTCGACGGAGCACCTTGCTGGTGGGGGTCAACGGCGGAACCGGCCTGGGGGTCGGGTGAAGGAGCCCGGAACACGGAGGTGAGAAGCGGCGGTAGTTGGGCCCCCCCCCCACCCCCCCCGGCCCAGCGGACCTCCCTTTGACGAGGGACCACCGGGAGACAGAGGAATCTGGCTGGCGCCCCCACGAGCGAGTCCATTAGCGGCGCGGCGGCAGTCTGAGGCGGCCGAGACCGCGACCCGCCTGCGCTGGGCCTGTCAGCGTGGCCCCCCGCCGCCGCCGGTCCCCGCCTGCAGCACTGCCCCAATCCTTGGCTGGACCTGCACGCCTCGACGCTCGACGGGGGAGGTGGTAGCCTGTCGACCCGAGGGGCGCCGAGAAGATCTACGGGGGCCCCCGCACGTGGTGGGACAGCTCGAGAACTCTTGCTCTGCCCGTCTTGGCGGCGCTGATGCTGGGGACACCAGCACCGACAGCCGCGCGCTCCCAACCGCGGCCCCCACGGAGGCGAGCGGGCCCCCTTGCTGTGAAGAGGCCTCTGCAGACCTGCTGTACTCTCACCCTCTGGGCTGTGCAACGCAGTGAGCCGCGGACGCCATCTTGGGCGGCTCCCCGCCCGGCCTAGCCCGCGCTTCCTCCCTCGCCGTTGGACCCGGCGTCCCTGCGCCCATCACGCGGCCCCCGCCGTGCCCCGCTGTGGCTTCGGGGGGCAGCAACACTACATTGCTCATCCGGGGGGGCAGAAGACTAGGAGGAACGCAGAGGCGCCACTCACGTAGCACTGGTTGTCCCGAGCCCGGAGCGGCGCCCACGAGACCTAGGGCTCGACCTGCAGCCGGCAGAAGGAGATACAAGCGGACGCGGCTGGGGGCCCTGGGGTGGCATGTCTGGCGGGAGGACCAAAAAAGAGCGTACCATTAAGGATCTCTTCACCCCCCCCACCATGGGGAAGCGGAATGGCCCCGCAGGGTCCAATCCCCGGGGAGACACAGACAAGAAAACGGTGGCCTCGTCGCCCCCTGGGGGAGCGGACCCTGAGGCTCCAGTCACGCGGTCCTTTCTGGAGTCCCTGTTCACTGGCCTGAGGGAAGACATCCACGCCCTAAAGAAGGAGCTCCAGGACGAGATCAAAGAGGTCCGCCGCGACACCGATGCCATAGGGGAGAGAGTGGCAGACCTGGAAACGAAGAGCGACACACGGGACGCCGAAATAGAGGCCCTAAGACAGGAGCTGGCCCGCATCCATGACCAACAGGTGGATCTCCAGACGCACGCCGAGGACCTGGAGAACCGCTCTCGGCGGCATAACATCAGGATCCGAGGAGTGAAACTGTCCCCGGACACAGAGGACCTCTTTCGGTTTACACAGGGTCTCTTCAACCACATCTTGGGCCGACAGGCGGACGCCCCCCTGCGACTGGACAGGGCCCACCGGACGGGTCCGCCGAGGGCCGACGCAGCGCACCCGCCGGACATCCTGGTGTGCGTGCAGGACTTCAGGACAAAGGAGGAGACCCTAAGCAAGGCACGCCACATGGAGAGAATCACCTTCGGCGACCATTCCCCGACGTTATACCAGGACCTGGCTGCGCTTACCCTGGAGAAACGGCGCACCTTTCGGCCAGTGACGGCGGAACTGAGACAGCGCAACATTTCCTACAGCTGGGGGCATCCCTTCCGCCTGGTGTTTCGGCTCGGCAATGTCCTCCATCAGCCGCGTACCCTCAGGGACGCCTGCCGCGTGCTGGGCGTGGATGAGCCGGTGGTCGACGACGGGTCACCGGGAGAAAAGGCTTCTAACGAGGCTGCCCCAGGTCGCTGGCAGCAGCAACGGCGCAGACGCAGGCCGAGACGCCCCGCAGCCACTGAGATAGAGGAGGGGCAGAGGGCTGCGGTAGAGACAGTGGCGCAGGGACTGGTGCAAGTGAACAATGGCTGACCGCTGGGAGAGCGACGCACTAGTTCCACAAGACATGGTTGGGTCGGGCTAATCTAGTCCGGCGGCGGGGGCGCGAGCAGAGCGCTCCTTGGCCTTCCCTGATGGTGACTCTGACTCTTCGCCTGCGGCGGAGTGCTACAGGTGGGCCGACCTGCTTGCGACGTCGCCACTGCTCCCATTCTACGGACTTACTTTACCAGGGGTCCAGCGGCCACGTGCCTGGACCTGGGACAATGTTGGACCACATTTCTTTGCCAGTTGGGGAGAAGGGTTGGGTGGTGATACGGGTAAGGGGAGTTGGGCGGGAAGAGTTTGCACCGAGGGGGGAGGGGATCCGGGCGGGGAAGTTGCTCCGGTTGAGCAGGGACGGGGGGGGGCAGTCGGGGTTGGGGGGGAGTTGGGGGGAGAGGGGGGAGGGGCGGGGGGCTCTCCTTGTCCAGGGGGTTCTGATGCCGCGGGAGGAGCCGACTGGGCTCCCAGCACAGTGTCTTCCGTGACCCGTTGGCCCACAGCCACGGCCTCCGGGTGGGATTGGCGTCTTTCTTATTATCCCAGACATGCCACGACACCTCACAGTGCTCACGCTTAATGTGCGGGGTCTCAACAGTCCGAACAAACGCAGGGCGATACTATCCTGTCTCGAGCGCTCCAAAGCGGATATCTGCCTTCTCCAAGAAACACACTTTGTGCGCAGCGACCAGCATAGACTCAAATCGCGCGCTTTTCCATGGCAGTTCTTCTCCTCCTCCCTGAAGAAGGCAGCAGGGGTGGCGATCCTAGTGGCCAAATCATTTGAGGGAAGGGTCCTCCAGAAAGAGGCTGAAATTAAAGGGCGGCTTCTACTCTATAGCTTCCAAATTGCAGGCCATACCTTGCTGGTGGGTTCTGTCTACGGTCCGAATGAGGGGCAGGAAAGGTTTTTACATACAGCTCTAGAGACCGCTACATCCACTACACACACTCACTTGCTGCTGGGTGGGGACCTCAACATCGTATTTCATAACACGGCGGACCGCTCAGGCCAGAGATCCGGGCAGGTGGGGGCACTCACAGCGGCGGGACATGCACACTTAGCAGATTTGGGCCTCACCGATTTATGGCGACACACACACCCCCTGACCACTGCCTATACGTATTACTCGGCGGCACACAAGACATATGCGAGACTGGATTATTTTCTGGGCTCCTCTCAACTGGCGTTACAGGTCGAGGGAGTGGAGATACTGCCGGCCGCACTATCGGATCACTCCCCAGTGGTGGCGACGCTTCGTGTGGGAGCCATGCCGGCTCCACAACGACACTGGAGGCTGCGAGATGGTCTCTTGCAGCTGCCTGACACCCAGACCCGACTCACAGCCGCGATTGGCCACTTTTTGGAACGCAATGCCAATGATGACACCACGAAGGCCACCCAGTGGGCGGCCCTCAAAGCGGTCCTACGCGGGGAACTCATCTCCATAGCCACGGCCAACAACAAGGAAAGGGCGCTGAAGCGTGCCGAGCTTACCCAACGGGTGGCAGAACTGGAACAGATGCACCAGCGCACAGGGGCGGCCAGGGCATGGCGACAATTGTGCGCCGAACGGAAAATGCTGGCGGCCTTGGATCAGGACGTGGCGGAATACGCTGCTATGCGCCTCAAACACGTCTATTATACCGGAGGCGACCGTTGCGGGAGGCTTCTGGCGAGCAGGCTACGGGCGCAAACCCAGAGGCAACAAGTGCGCTCTCTCCTGTCGGCCAATGGTGACCAGATTACGGAGGACGCGGCGATTGCGGCGGCCTTCGGCAATTTTTATGCAGCGCTCTACGACGCAGACCACCTGGACCCCAATGCCGGTCCGGCCTACTTGCAGGGTGCGGAGCTCCCCACCCTCACCTAAGCCCAAGCGGACTTTCTGGAGCGGCCCATAGGCCTGGAAGAGGTCATCTCGGCTATTGCCCGCCTCAAAGTTGGGAAATCCCCGGGACCCGACGGCTATACCGCGGCATTTTACAAGACCTTCTGCCAGCAGCTTGCCCCCCTCTTGCGCTACCTGTTTAACACATTTGACACGCCTGGTGCCATACACCCGGACCTGCTAGAGGCGTCTATCTCTGTTATTCCCAAACCGGGCCGTGACCCGGCGGCCTGCGGTTCATACAGGCCCATCTCGCTGCTGAACGTAGACTTGAAGCTCTACACTGGCATACTAGCGAGCCGCATCGCACCATATATGCAGCAGCTGATAGACCCCGACCAGGCGGGCTTTATCCCACAACGGCAGACCAGCGACAACACCAGGCGGGTGCTGCACCTCATTGAGGCCGGGTCGCGCACTAAACCTGGCTGCTTGCTCCTCACCATCGATGCGGAGAAAGCATTCGACAGAGTGCATTGGCCATACCTCGATCAGGCCCTCCGCCACTTCGGATTTGGGGAGAAACTCCGCCATCGCATCTTCAACTGCTACCGCCGGCCCAACGCCGTGGTAAGGGTGAACGGTCATACCTCCCCGAGGTTCGACATTGGCAGAGGCACGCGCCAGGGCTGCCCTCTGTCGCCGCTCCTATTCGCACTGTATATGGAGCCGATGGCTCAGAGAGTGCGGCAGCATGCTCTCATTTCTGGTATCAAATTTGGTGCCGACACGCATAAGATCAGCCTGTACGCTGACGACGTCTTGCTGTCCCTTACCGACCCGATGCAATCCCTGCATGCTCTCTTTGTGGAGCTCCACACCTTTGCCCTGGCCTCGGGTTTTAAAATCAATGAAGCCAAATCTGAAGCCCTGAACATCTCCCTAAGCCCAGACGTGGTGGCCGAGATTAAATCGGAATTCAAGATACAATGGTCGGACGCAACCGTCCCGTACCTGGGCGTTCGCCTGGCTCCTACTGTCAGGGGTACTGCGCGAGTCAATTATGAGGCCCTCACACTCAAACTCCGGGAGCAGCTCTGGCGTTGGAAGCCGCTTACATTGTCATGGCTAGGCAGAATTGCCGCAGTCAAAATGACACTGCTACCGCAGATCCTGTATCTGTTTCAGACGCTCCCCTTGAACCCCCCAAAGGGTAGGCTTCAGCAAACCCAATCGGACCTGTCACGGTTCATTTGGAACGGCCGGCGACCTAGGTTTAAGCACACTCTCGCCACTCTGCCCCCAGCGAACGGGGGGGTCGGTGTACCCGACCTCACCCTGTACTTCCAGGCAGCACAGCTGCGCACCTTCGTGGAATGGTTTCAGTTGGAGTCCGGCAAACACTGGCTCTTCCAGGACCAGGCAGTGGCCGGCCGTACCCTCCAGGGCGTGCCTTTCCTACCACACCGACACCGACCCCCTAACCTGTACGCCTCTGAAATCACAAGCACCGCCCTGCGAGTGTGGGACAGAGTGGCCGTGGCCAAGGGACTGACCACCTTCCCCTCACCTATGACCCCCATCTTTGAGAATCCAGACTTCTGGCCGGGCTTGGATGCCGGAGCATTCACGACGTGGCGGACGACGCCCTGTAGAGCGGCGGGACATATGTTCGACATCAAGGGGGTCCTCCCGTTCCAGCAGGTCAAGGCGGATTACGGCGTGGCCGAATCGGAACGCTTGCAATACCTGCAGGTGCGCCACTGGGTGCTCCACCCCTCGATCCAGCCCGGGGCCCAACGGCACCTCACGCCCTACGAACGGTGGCTGCTGACGCGCACCTCGGACAAGAAATTGATTTCGGACCTTTATCAGCAGCTACTTCTCACTCAGGCGCACACGTACAACGCGGGCCAAGTCCGGTGGGAAAGGGACCTGGGGAGGCAGCTCACTAGGAAAGAATGGGAGGGGGTGTACCACAGGGCCAGACACTCAGCGCACCACACCGGGCTCACCGAGACATTGACTAAGGTAGCCACATACTGGTACCACACCCCTGAGAGATTACACCAATGGGATGCCCGAATAAGCGACAGATGCTGGAGGGGGTGTGGGGAACTTGGGACACTGGAACACCTGCTATGGAGCTGTGAGGCGCTGCGCCCCTATTGGGACCCTATCCTGGACCTTATAGATGCACATCTAGACACACAACTGCCGCGCTTCCCAGCATACATTATTCTAGGCCTCCCAAACGCCCTCATGTACCCTCTGAAGTCCTGGAGAGGACGTTTGATCGCGCTTGCGCTTGGGGCTGCAGTCCAAAACATTGTGGCCCACTGGAGAGCAGTTCAGGCTCCGCAGCAATTGGGGTGGCTTCACCGGCTCTGGGCGATCCTGGGAATGGAGAAACTATCACTGGCGGCAGCTGGGAGGGGGGCGGACTTTGCGGAACTCTGGCGGCCATTCCTCGCCCTGCTTACCGGGGAGTTTCGTGAGGTGAGCTGCCCACGCTACCTGCGTCTGCTACGCCTGGCAGAAACACCTCTCCCAGACCCCAAGACACACGCCCGTGAGCGCACGCAGCACCACTTGACTGTTAATAGTAGACCACAACCGATAGATTAATCCCGGAAATGGACAAGGAGAGGGGAGGGTTGGGGTGGGAAGGGTAGGGGGGTTGTTTACAGCTCTTTGTTTCTCAAGTTGCACTAGTACTGATCAGCTTGCACCGTTGTAGCACCTCTTATGACGCGGCCGGCCCAGTTGGGTTGTAGGCGGCTTGCTGTGTTAACAGATGATGTACCCGCTGGCCTCGTGATGGGTGTCAGAGGGGTCGCTGACTTAGGCCTCCCTGGAGTGGTGACGGCCCCTACAGATGTCTCGGAGGTGCATTTCTTTGCCTATGCTCAATAAAAGATTTAATACATAAATGAATCCTTATTGATAAACATTGTCTGCGCCATCTTGCTTTTTTTTCAATGCCACAATTTTGTAGTGCACGGCAGCCATTTTAGATGCCAGGCCGGTCCCAGGCTATCACCTAGCCCTGCGGATGTAGTTTATGGCCCCAGCTGTAGAGAATCCAGACATGCCAACCCTCCCGATTCAGGCGTGAGACTACTGATTTCAGTGCTAGTCTCCCGCCTCTCGATTTCTGCAAGCAAAAACCCGGGGGCATATTACCAACAACTAGCGATAATTTTTGTCTCTAACTTGTTTAGAGACAAAAATTATCGCCGCACATCGGCGATTTTTATCGCAGATAAACCTTGCTATTAGCAAGGTTTATCGCAAATGCGATAAAAAACGGCCGCAATGCATGAATATCGCAGAAAAGTCAGCGATATTCATGCATTATCGAGCAAATGCTCTTAGCCATGTTATCCACCTCCCATTGGATAACATGGCTAAGAACTGTTCAGGTCAGGTGTTAGCTTTTGGAGATATTCGCGCTTAGCGCGAATATCTCCAAAAGTTGGTAATAGGAGATAGCGATGTTAGGGACTGTTTCCAGTCGCTAACATCTTGGCACGCCCACTTTGCATGTCATTAGTGATAAATATCACTGACATGCAAAGCGGGGCCCAAGATGGTCGCTATCTCCTTTTAGCTGTCACTAACTGGTGTTAGCGACAGCTTGGTAATAGGGAGATAATTTTATCTCCGCTTTCTTGGCTTTTAAAGCCAAAAAAGCGGAGATAAAGCCCCTTGATAATATGCCCCACGATTCCTCGGGGGTTTCAGCTGACAGGGCTTGGTATTGTGTTACGTGGTAATTTTTCCAGGAAACGTCAGAGGGTCGATGCAGGGGTTCTAGAAGGGGTGATAAACCATTTAAGCCTCATGAACAAGCGCATGGTCTTTTAAAGATCTGTGAAGTACTCGGGGCGGCGGTGTGTGTGTGTCCTCTTTCAGGAGCGGGCGGGGGGGGGGCACTGCCAGCAACTTCCAGGCCAGGCAGTGTTCAACAGTTGCATCACCCTTTCTCTGCCTGCTATTGCGCTCCATGCTTCGGAAAGGTAAGAAAAAGAACGTGCATTTGAGTTTGAAATGTCCGATCCTGTAGCAGTACACTTGCAAAGCCCACACATGACAATAACCCGATTCAAGGCCCCATTCACCCGTTTTTGAAAAAATATATAACACTCCAACAAAGTAGGATTATAAAACTTTATTAACTTTTAAATGTAACGAACGGAACAAAAACTGTAAAAACATTTAAACATTTTTCACAAAAAAAAGCAACAATGGTCAGAAGCTGTCTTTTGTGCGAATAGTCCCAAGGCAGCACAACGTGCTGAGTTCTGGACGGCACCCAGGTGATGTCACCTGGGTGCCGCACTGGTTTTTGGGATCCTACAATGCAGCAAAGAAAAACAGCGTGGGGCGTCCAGGGTGTTGCGGAGGGAGGCCTCGTCAGTAGCGGTCTGTTGTGCGAATAGTCCCAAGGCAGCAGAGCGCGCTGAGATGTTGATGGCACCCAGGTGATGTCCAGTAAACTACCGCACTGGTTTTGGTATCCTACAATGCTGCTCCGAAAATTGGCGTGGGGCGGCCCGGGGCGGGGGCGTGGGGGAGGCGGCGTGAACGGGCCTCCCCAGGTGGCGGCCATCCAGCTGAGTTGCGCCCGCTCTTGCGGCTACAGCGTCTCGCTCACCATGTTGTTGAGTTGCTCCCACTCTTGCAGTGCAGCGATAGGGGGCTGCCACATGACTCTTAAAATGGCGGACGGCTCTTCGGTTTGGGGCCTGGTCCACTAAAATGGCCCTGGGACACCTTGGAACTCGGACGCTTGCCTGCTTGGGCTTGGGCTCTATTCTCGAAAGCGTCCCCTCAGCCGTGAAGATTCTACAAAAGTCTTGGGGGCCCTCGACTCCTGCAGGCTTCCAGTGGGGAGCGGCTGCCATGATTGCTCGCGGAATGACCACGACGGAGCCACGAGATGGTGGTGCTCTCATGCTGACGCCAGCTTCAGTCTGAATCATCCAGAAACAAGGTGGGGCTTTCATCGTTTGGGAAAAAAAAATGTTCTAAACCAATGAAGTGTTATTTTTAGGTCATATGACCAAGCCTTCCATCTTTAGGAAACCAAAAGTAAAATGAACCAATGAAAAGTTTTATAAACAAGTCACATGACCTGTTATGCGGCATAGGGCTACAAAAAGCGTAGAAAATCCGTTGGCACGTGAGGCGGCGTCAGTAGCGGACCGATGTGCGAATAGGCCGAAGGCAGCACAACGCGCCGAGATCCGGATGGCACCGAGGTGGTGTCCAGCAAATTGCCGCACTGGTGTGGCCATCCTACAATGCTGCGCCGAAAGACGGTGTGTCCAGCTGAGTTCCGGTCACTCTTGCGGTACAGTGACTCGAACGCGCCGAGATCCGGATGGCACCGAGGTGGTGTCCAGCAAGTTGCCGCACTGGTGTGGCCATCCTACAATGCTGCGCCGAAAGTCGGCGTGGGGTGCCCGGTTGGCTTATGAGGTGATGTCAGTAGTGGACTGATGTGTGAATAGGTCGGAACCAGCACAAGGCGCCAAGATCCGAATGGCAAGTCCTGGATGTTGAGTGCCATAGTTGAGAGTTCTGAGCAGTGCTTGTAAGACTATCTGAAGCTTATTTGCACCTGCTGCAGCTTCACTATTGCCCGAGGTGGTGTCCAGCAAGTTGCCGCACTGGTGTGGCCATCCTACAATGCTGCGCCGAAAGACGGCGTGATCAGCTGAGTTCCGGTCACTCTTGCGGTACAGTGACTCGAACGCGCCGAGATCCGGATGGCACCGAGGTGGTGTCCAGCAAGTTGCCGCACTGGTGTGGCCATCCTAAAATGCTGCGCCGAAAGTCGGCGTGGGGTGCCCCGTTGCTTATGAGGTGATGTCAGTAGTGGACCGATGTGTGAATAGGTCGGAACCAGCACAAGGCGCCAAGATCCGAATGGCAAGTCCTGGATGTTGAGTGCCATAGTTGAGAGTTCTGAGCAGTGCTTGTAAGACTGTCTGAAGCTTATTTGCACCTGCTGCAGCTTCACTATTGCCCTGGTGTGGCCAAAGGTCGCACATGACATAGGCGGCCGGCTCCCGAGGTCCGGCGGATCTTTTTTCCTTTTCTTTTCTGCTTCTTGTCCTACAATCCGTTTCATCTGAAGACACGACCAGGTCCCTGAATGTGTGCAGGGGGACGCTATTGATTGAATGAAAATGGCGGCTTGACACAAAGCTGACTCAAGCGTTGCTGTTGATGCTATACAGACAAAAATTGGTTTTCAGTTTGTACATTCTTCTGGATTTTTTTTTCCATCCAAGGCTGATTGAGAGTTTGTAGAAAAATGACTTCAGATTTTCCACATACTACTCTTCAACATTCTTCCTAAATGTAACAATGTGAGACTCACTAGGAGAACGGCTGTTTATGTTTCCTTTCAAAATGCTGCGAACAATATTTTCTGAATGGAAGACACCATCTTGTAGCATAAAGGGCCGAAAGGGGTTCTGGTCTGACCGATGGTTGGTGGAGACATTTTGACTATATCTTGGACCTGCCCGGCCTCGCCCAAAATGGCGCCGGTATAAATGGGACTCGTAACTCATTGTTGTGTACTGGTTGAACAACCTTGATATCACGAGATATGAATGCAGTTTTGATGCTCATGGCGGGCGGGGACGAGAATTGATTGAATATTTCGACATCTCTATTGATATTAAGTTCTGATGTGTTATTGATTACTGTACTATTGAAAGTTCGAATTAACGTCACCCATGGTACTTGCACGCAAATGTATATCTAGAAAACTTTTTTGTAAGTGGCCCTGTCGTATTTTAATTACAAAATGTACGTCTACCGATTCCGCAACTGTTAGACACCTTAGTTCTTGCAACCTAATGGCTTGTTCGTTACGTTCCTCTATAATGTAAATGTCTCCTCATCATATACGATTCCAGTTTGCTCCGTGGCCGGCCCTCGTGGTTATAGGCCCGTATTTGTATACTGACATTTTCATAATAAAGGTTTTTAAAACAAAACATGGTAGTAGTATTTACATTGGTAACGTTTTTACTTTTAGTCACTGTTTTCGAATCAGTTAAAGGCAAGTGAAATAAAGCAGTCAAATTACATGACGGATAAAAGGTATAATATGTAGGAACGCAGTAAAGATAAATGGTCAAGGGCAGTTGTGTTTTCCACTTCTGCAACATAAAGTGATCGATAAGAATCTGATAATCAGATGTATCGGCGACTAAGACAGCAGGCCGAGTCTCTTTTACTCAACGGCTCCGTCATGGAACGAAGAAACGCCCTTTTTCTCGAAAAAGGAATATATTTTACTTGCAGGACAGTTGTAAATTTTCCGGGAAAGTACAGTAGCCTGGAATATTATAACATATATGTTTTTAAAAAAAAGTTCGAAATCAATAAAAAGCGTATTTTTTAGGTCATATGACCAAGCTTTTCATTATTAAAATAACAAAAGTAAAATGAACCAATAAAAAGTTTTATTAACAAGTCACATGACCTGTTATGCTTACGTTGCGCGCTGCGCCTCGGATTACTTCCGGGTGCGCTAACGCGGCGTGTCATATAACGCATTACGCGACAACGTAGGTCAAGAATATAGTCAAAATGTCTCCACCAACCAGCGTTCGGAACACAACCCCTTTAAGCAGTCCAAAAAGTTCTGTAAAATGACAACAGAGGGGACAGGCAACAAGAACCATCAGTCAAAGAGGGGAGGGCAAGTTCTTCTCTACCGGGTCATGTTGGGGCGCTACCGGAACTGATCGAATTGGTAGTCTACAGTGTTTCTGAATGTTTCAGACTAAAGCTGGCGTCAGCATGAGAGCACTACCATCTCGTAGGTCCGTCGTGGCCATTCCACGAGCAAACATGGCAGCCGCTCCCCACCAGAAGCCTGCGGGAGTCGGTGGCCCCCAAGACTTTTGTAGAATCTTCACGGCTGAGGGGACGCTTTCGAGAATGGGACCCAAGCCCTATCAGGGAAGCGTCCGAGTTCCAAGGTGTCCCAGGGCCATTTTAGTGGACCACGTCCAAATCTGAAGAGCCGGCCGCCATTTTGAGAGTCCTGTGGCAGTCGCTTATCGTTGCATCGCAAGAGCGGGAGCAACTCAACTACATGGTGAGCGAGACGTTGTAGTCGCAAGAGCGGGCGGTAAACAGCTGAATGGCGGAAGAGGCACAGTGTAGCAAAAGCGGGCGGAATGGCAACTAAAACGGTAAAAGGGCGCCCCACTACAGCGTGTCTTCAGGTCAAACGGATTGTGGGACAAGGTCCAGAATAGAAGAGTCATCAAAAGGCAAAAAGTTCCGCCGGACCCCGGGAGCCGGCCGTCTATGTCGGGGGCGATCTCAGGCTACACCAGTGCTATAAGACTTGGGGAGGGGGTCGGAGCCAAGCGTCTTCTCCGAGTCCATGGCCATTACACCGCCCCTCGGGGGCCTCCGTCAAGCGGTTTAGGAAGGTAACATATCACATTGTTTTCAAATGCAGTGAGGTCCACAAACGACACTCACTTACTTTGAGAATAGTGAAGCTGCAGTAGGTGGAAATAAGCTTCAGACAGTGTTACAAGCGCTGCTCAGAACTCTGAACTATGGCACCCAACATCCAGAACTTATGCCATTTGAGAATGGCAGTGACATTGAAGCAACTCAGGGACGAAAACCATTAACGTACTTTCACGTATGAAAATCTTACTTGGGGAGGGGGCAGGAGCGAAGCGCCCCCTCCCAGTCCGCGCCACCACACCGTATGTTGAAAATCTGAAGCCATCGTTCTACAAAGTCAACCAACCTTGGATGGAAAAATCTAGAAAAATGTACAAACTGAAAACCAGTTTTGGTCTGCATAGCATCAGTAACAACGCTTGCTATCAGAGTGCATGAGTTTCATGCTCGATCGATTGAGCTAGCCGGATCGGGCAATAAAAAGTATAAAATAGTTATGTAAATAGTTATTTAATAAAATGTTTTACCCTGTTTCTTTGCTGGTGTGTTGTCTATATTTTTAATATTTGCATAGGGTTTGTCGTTATTTTGGCCGGGATGGGTGACGGAGCCGAGCTGTCTTGCAGCCCTCATGGTGTGGAGCTCAGTTCATCTCACTATTTTCGTATTTCTCATGAAGAGTTGTTCATAATATTTCTATTTTAGCGAGGTCAAAAAGAGATCCAATTAGTGGCCTACTGATTTTGCTCGATTACTTTTATTTTTTTACACGATTTTTCACTATCTGCAAAGACTAAACAGAGTATTGCGACTTTGTGCTTGTTTGTAAATAGAGAATGAACCAAAGAGAATCAATTGTAAAACAGTAAATGCTTGGATAACAATCAATCAAATGGAGAGACAAGCAGGCAGGACGGATTACAACGGGGGTAAAGGCCTGCGTTAACTACTCTTCACTATCTGCAAAGAGAGAGTACTACTAAGAGAAAAGAGGGGAGGGGGGCAGCGTTCAAAGCACATCAGCGTGCATAAACACGAAAAAGTTTTTACCTATCACGTACTTGACATTTTACAGCTTTTGATATTTGCTATTAAAAAACCAATGAAATTCACTGAAAAAACCATAGGTTATAGGCCATATATAGTTAGGAATTTGCATTTACAAAACCTTGAAAATTCACTGAAAAAACCATTGGTTATAGACCATATATAGTTAGGGATTAGCCTTTTCAAAACCTTATTTTACTCACACAAAACCATTGAAATTTCATATATAGTTAGTTCCACTAACTATATATCGCGCACCCGCAATCCACTGCTGATGATGTCACATATTACATCATTCATGACATGGTTAGTGACATCACTGATGACATCTCAAATGACATCACTGATGACATCTCAAATGACATCACTGATGACTTCTCAAATGACATCACTGATAAAATCACTGATAACATCTCATTTGACATGACTGATCACATCACTGATGATATCATTCATGTGATAATACCATGAACCTCTTCAGACTCTAATATAACCTTAGATACAATCAGTGTAAATAGACAGTCACAGACTGTCACTCATCCATGGAGTTACTCACACACCTAGTCAGTTATGCAAAAAATCAATCACACCTCCATTTTCTCAACTATACAGTTATACACACCTTATTTATTCAAACATATACTAACACATTTACTTTACTCTCTTATACAATCCCTGATACATGTTCACAATGATCCATACAGCCACTCACACATTCACTGGCTCTTATGCACAGTTATTTATATATGTCAACTCTCACATGTACTGTGTTTTACTTATGTACTTACTTTGACATGTAGTACTGAGATATCCATTCACTCACTAATACACTCATGCACAGTCAACCGCCCATACAGTTGTTTGCACATGCACTTTTGAACCCATACATATAGTGAATCAACTACTCACACATCTATGTACAGAGTCACACACCTCCCAGCCACCCATACACACACACTCAGTTTCCCATACAAATACTTGGACAACCAATGAATAACCCATACAGTTACTCATATAGCTACTGATCAACATATGTAGCAGTTTGTAGAACAACAGATATAATGATGCACAAATTAAAACAGTTTAGTCACTAACCCATGCACTCAGTGAGACACATTTAATCACTCACTCATACAGTCAGTCATGCACCTACTAAATCCTTCATCCAGACACTTATACATCCACTCATTCTTCAATATGTAAGACATATTTTAACTTTACAGAAACATACAGTCACTGGATGTTGTCATCAGTGATGTCATTTGAGATGTCATCAGTGATGTAATTTGAGATGTCATCAGTGATGTCATCAGTGATGTCACTAACCATGTCATGAATGATGTAATATGTGACATCATCAGCAGTGGATTGCGGGTGCGCGATATATAGTTAGTGGAACTAACTATATATGAAATTTCAATGGTTTTGTGTGATTAAAATAAGGTTTTGAAAAGGCTAATCCCTAACTATATATGGTCTATACCCAATGGTTTTTTCAGTGAATATATATATATATATATATATATTACATCCTGGGAAACCTGAGGATAATAGACAACAAGTTGAACCTTCTACAAATGCGGCTCTTTCAGTTAGGAATTTGCAGGGATTACAAACCCTCATTTCTCTGGCCCACGAAGATAGCTCACAAAATGAGCCCACAGTCAGTCAAGTTGTCACAGTAAACCGCTCACCATCTACGGAATTTCGGGGAAAGTCTACGTTCATGCCATTAATGCCAAAGGACGCTGTTGATGTTTTCAGCGATAGGGTCATTACGGAGCTCAAGATGTTAAATAAGACCATACTGGGAAAGAAGAAACAGTGTGACTATAACAACTCCCAATATACTAAATTGGTGAAAAAAATCCAGGGCAACAATCAGATAGTTGTGAAAAGTGCGGATAAAGGGGGGAACACAGTTCTTTGGGCTAAGGACGATTATGTGACAGAAGCAACTCGTCAACTGAATGACCCCCTTTGTTATTCTAAATCAACAAAGTTTGTTATGCAGAACAGTCATGTTAAAACAAGAAAGGACATTAACACCTGGTCCAAAAATGGTCTTTTGACCAAAGAAGAATCTAAATTCTTGAATGTTTTGTACCCTATCACGCCTTTATTTTATTTGTTGCCTAAAATCCACAAATGCACTACCCCAGTCCCAGGTCGCCCTATTATTTCAGCACAGGGGAGCATGAACGAGAATATTTCTAAGTATGTTGACTCTTTTTTACAGCCCCACATGAGTTCTCTCCCTTCTTTTTTGAAAGACACTACTGATTTTTTGGGGAAGTTAAGTTGTATCACCTGGGGTCCTGAGTTATGTTTTCTGGTGATGGACATAGAAGCACTTTACACCAGCATTAATCATCACCAGGGTTTGGAAGCAGTTCAGTATTTTTTGGATTCCCGTGAGGCAACTATGAGGGATCACAACCAAATGTTATTGGATATGATCCGCATCTGCCTTTACAACAACTACTTCCAATTTGGCAAGGAGATCTATCACCAGGAGCGCGGGGTGGCAATGGGTTCATGCTTCTCCCCCAGTTATTCATGCTTGCATGTTGGCTGGTGGGAGGAGCATGTGCTTGGCGTCACCCATGCTCATTGGCTCCCCCATTTGTTGGCCTATTGGCGGTTCATAGACGATATTTTTATCGTCTGGAAAGGATCGCAAACCTTAGCTGCTGAATTTGTTAATGAAATCAATGTAAACACCAGAAACCTTAAATTCACTGCCTCAATCACTGATACATCAGCTGAATTTTTAGATGTATTGGTTTACATTGAGAACAACAAAATCCAATCCAAGCTGTTCAGGAAGAGCACTGCGGGCAATTCCATCTTACATGCCCGTAGTGCTCACCCCCGTCATACTATCAACAGTATACCCCTGGGTGAATTTATCAGGATTAAGCGCATTTGTAGTGATCCAGTTGTCACCGAACAATGTCTAACAGAATCTAGGGATAGATTCCTTCGGAGGGGTTACAAAAAAGCAGTTTTAGATAAGGCCTTTAATTCAGTGTCTACACGCACACGA